>NW_028248380.1:0-52759 GCF_964263255.1 Lissotriton vulgaris | reverse complement strand
ACATATTGGAAACGCACACGAGAGAGCACATATTGGGAGGACACACGGGAGAGCACACACTGGGAAGACACACGGGAGAACACATATTGGGAAGACACACAGGAGAACACATATTGGGAAGACACACGGAAGAACACATATTGGGAAGACACACGGGAGAACACAAAATGGGAAGACACACAGGAAAACACATATTGGGAAGACACGCAGGAGAGCACACACTGGGAAGACACACGGGAGAACACATATTGGGAAGACACACGGGAGAACACATATTGGGAAGACACGGGAGAACACAAATTGGGAAGACACATGGGAGAACACATATTGGTGGACACACGGGAGAACACAAATTGGGAAGACACACGGGAGAACACAAATTGGGAAGACACATGGGAGAACACATATTGGGAAGACACGCGGGAGAGCACACACTGGAAAGACACATGGGAGAAAACATATTGGGAAGACACACAGGAGAACACATATTGGGAAGACACACGGGAGAACACAAAATAGGAAGACACACAGGAGAACACATATTGGGAAGACACACAGGAGAGCACACACTGGGAAGACACACAGGAGAACACATATTGGGAAGACACACAGGAGAGCACACACTGGGAAGACACACGGGAGAACACATATTGGGAAGACACACGGGAGAACACATATTGGGAAGACACAAAGGAGAACACAAATTGGGAAGACACACGGGAGAACACATATTGGGAAGGCACACGAGAGAGCACATATTGGGAGGACACACGGGAGAGCACACACTGGGAAGACACACGGGAGAACACATATTGGGAAGACACACAGGAGAACACATATTGGGAAGACACATGGGAGAACACATATTG
This sequence comes from Lissotriton vulgaris, assembly GCF_964263255.1. Lineage (NCBI taxonomy): Eukaryota > Metazoa > Chordata > Amphibia > Caudata > Salamandridae > Lissotriton > Lissotriton vulgaris. Next base: position 51,890 of record NW_028248380.1, on the reverse strand, counting down.
GGAAGACACGCGGGAAAGCACACACTGGGAAGACACACGGCAGAACACATATTGGGAAGACACATGGGAGAAAACATATTGGGAAGACACACAGGAGAACACATATTGGGAAGACACACGGGAGAACACAAAATGGGAAGACACACAGCAGAACACATATTGGGAAGACACACAGGAGAGCACACACTGGGAAGACACACGGGAGAACACATATTGGGAAGACACACGGGAGAACACATATTGGGAAGACACACAGGAGAACACAAATTGGGAAGACACACGGGAGAACACATATTGGGAAGGCACATGAGAGAACACATATTGGGAAGACACGCAGGAGAACACATATTGGGAAGACACACGGAAGAACACATATTGGGAAGACACACAGGAGAAAATATATTGGGAAGACACACGGGAGAACACGTTGGGAAGACACACGAGAGAGCACATATTGGGCGGACACACGGGAGAACACACACTGGGAAGACAGACGGGAGAACACATATTGGGAAGACACACAGGAGAACACATATTGGGAAGACACACAGGAGAACACATATTGGGAAAGCACACGGAAGAACACATATTGGGAAGACACACAGGAGAACACATATTGGGAAGACACACGGAAGAACACATATTGGGAAGACACAAGGGAGAAAATATATTGGGAAGACACACGAGAGAGCACATATTGGGAGGACACACGGGAGAGCACATATTGGGAAGACACACGGGAGAACACATATTGGGAAGACACACGGGAGAACACATATTGGGAAGACACACAGGAGAACACATATTGGGAAGACACATGGAAGAACACATATTGGGAAGACACACAGGAGAACACATATTGGGAAGACACACGGAAGAACATATATTGGGAAGAGACACGGGAGAAAATATATTGGGAAGACACACGGGAGAACACATATTGGGAAGACACACGGGAGAACACATATTGGGAAGACACACGGTAGAACACATATTGGGAAGACACACGGGAGAACACAAATTGGGAAGACACACGGGAGAACACATATTGGGTGGACACACGGGAGAACACAAATTGGGAAGACACACGGGAGAACACAAATTGGGAAGACACATGGGAGAACACATATTGGGACGACACGCGGGAAAGCACACACTGGGAAGACACACGGGAGAACACATATTGGGAAGACACAGGGAGAACACATATTGGGAAGACACACAGGAGAACACAAATTGGGAAGACACACGGGAGAACACATATTGGGAAGGCACATGAGAGAACACATATTGGGAAGACACACAGGAGAACACATATTGGGAAGACACACAGAAGAACACATATTGGGAAGGCACACGGGAGAAAATATATTGGGAAGACACACAGGAGAACACATATTGGTAAGACACACGGAAGAACACATATTGGGAAGACACAAGGGAGAAAATATATTGGGAAGACACACGGGAGAACACGTTGGGAAGACACACGAGAGAGCACATATTGGGAGGACACACGGGAGAGCACACACTGGGAAGACACACGGGAGAACACATATTGGGAAGACACACAGGAGAACACATATTGGGAAGACACACGGAAGAACACATATTGGGAAGACACACAGGAGAACACATATTGGTAAGACACACGGAAGAACACATATTGGGAAGACACAAGGGAGAAAATATATTGGGAAGACACATGAGAGAGCACATATTGGGAGGACACACGGGAGAGCACATATTGGCAAGACACACGGGAGAACACATATTGGGAAGACACACGGGAGAACACATATTGGGAAGACACACAGGAGAACACATATTGGGAAGACACACAGAAGAACACATATTGGGAAGACACACAGGAGAACACATATTGGGAAGACACACAGAAGAACATATATTGGGAAGACACACGGGAGAAAATATATTGGGAAGACACACGGGGGAACACATATTGGGAAGACACACGGGAGAACACATATTGGGAAGACACACAGGAGAACACATATTGGGAAGACACACGGAAGAACACATATTGGGAAGACACACGGGAGAAAATATATTGGGAAGACACACGGGAGAAAATATATTGGGAAGACACACGGGAGAACACATTGGGAAGACACACGAGAGAGCACATATTGGGAGGACACACGGGAGAGCACACACTGGGAAGACACACGGGAGAACACATATTGGGAAGACACACGGGAGAACACATATTGGGAAGACACACGGGAGAACAAAAAATGGGAAGACACACAGGAAAACACATATTGGGAAGACACACAGGAGAGCACACACTGGGAAGACACACGGGAGAACACATATTGGGAAGACACACAGGAGAACACATATTGGGAAGACACACGGGAGAACACAAATTGGGAAGACACACGGGAGAACACATATTGGGTGGACACACGGGAGAACACAAATTGGGAAGACACACGGGAGAACACAAATTGGGAAGACACACGGGAGAACACATATTGGGAAGACACACGGGAGAGCACACACTGGGAAGACACACGGGAGAACACATATTGGGAAGACACATGGGAGAAAACATATTGGGAAGACACACGGGAGAACACATATTGGGAAGACACACGGGAGAACACAAAATGAGAAGACACACAGGAGAACACATATTGGGAAGACACACAGGAGAGCACACACTGGGAAGACACACGGGAGAACACATATTGGGAAGACACACGGGAGAACACATATTAGGAAGACACACAGGAGAACACAAATTGGGAAGACACACGGGAGAACACATATTGGGAAGACACACGGGAGAACACAAATTGGGAAGACACATGGGAGAACACATATTGGGAAGACACATGGGAGAAAACATATTGGGAAGACACACAGGAGAACACATATTGGGAAGACACACGGGAGAACACAAAATGGGAAGACACACAGGAGAACACATATTGGGAAGACACACAGGAGAGCACACACTGGGAAGACACACGGGAGAACACATATTGGGAAGACACACGGGAGTACACATATTGGGAAGACACACAGGAGAACACAAATTGGGAAGACACACGGGAGAACACATATTGGGAAGGCACACGAGAGAGCACATATTGGGAGGACATACGGGAGAGCACACACTGGGAAGACACACGGGAGAACACATATTGGGAAGACACACAGGAGAGCACATATTGGGAAGACACACGGAAGAACACATATTGGGAAGACACACGGGAGAACACAAAATGGGAAGAGACACAGGAAAACACATATTGGGAAGACACACAGGAGAGCACACACTGGGAAGACACACGGGAGAACACATATTGGGAAGACACACGGGAGAACACATATTGGGAAGACACACGGGAGAACACAAATTGGGAAGACAGACGGGAGAACACATATTGGGTGGACACACGGGAGAACACAAATTGGGAAGACACACGGGAGAACACATATTGGGAAGACACACGGAAGAACACATATTGGGAAGACACACGGGAGAAAATATATTGGGAAGACACACGGGAGAACACGTTGGGAAGACACACGAGAGAGCACATATTGGGAGGACACACAGGAGAGCACACACTGGGAAGACACACGGGAGAACACATATTGGGAAGACACATGGGAGAAAACATATTGGGAAGACACACGGGAGAACACATATTGGGAAGACACACGGGAGAACACAAAATGAGAAGACACACAGGAGAACACATATTGGGAAGACACACAGGAGAGCACACACTGGGAAGACACACGGGAGAACACATATTGGGAAGACACACGGGAGAACACATATTAGGAAGACACACAGGAGAACACAAATTGGGAAGACACACGGGAGAACACATATTGGGAAGACACATGGGAGAACACATATTGGGAAGACACATGGGAGAAAACATATTGGGAAGACACACAGGAGAACACATATTGGGAAGACACACGGGAGAACACATATTAGGAAGACATACAGGAGAACACAAATTGGGAAGACACACGGGAGAACACATATTGGGAAGACACACGGGAGAACACAAATTGGGAAGACACATGGGAGAACACATATTGGGAAGACACACGGGAGAAAATATATTGGGAAGACACACGGGGGAACACATATTGGGAAGACACACGGGAGAACACATATTGGGAAGACACACAGGAGAACACATATTGGGAAGACACACGGAAGAACACATATTGGGAAGACACACGGGAGAAAATATATTGGGAAGACACACGGGAGAAAATATATTGGGAAGACACACGGGAGAACACATTGGGAAGACACACGAGAGAGCACATATTGGGAGGACACACGGGAGAGCACACACTGGGAAGACACACGGGAGAACACATATTGGGAAGACACACGGGAGAACACATATTGGGAAGACACACGGGAGAACACAAAATGGGAAGACACACAGGAAAACACATATTGGGAAGACACACAGGAGAGCACACACTGGGAAGACACACGGGAGAACACATATTGGGAAGACACACAGGAGAACACATATTGGGAAGACACACGGGAGAACACAAATTGGGAAGACACACCGGAGAACACATATTGGGTGGACACACGGGAGAACACAAATTGGGAAGACACACGGGAGAACACAAATTGGGAAGACACACGCGAGAACACATATTGGGAAGACACACGGGAGAGCACACACTGGGAAGACACACGGGAGAACACATATTGGGAAGACACATGGGAGAAAACATATTGGGAAGACACACGGGAGAACACATATTGGGAAGACACACGGGAGAACACAAAATGAGAAGACACACAGGAGAACACATATTGGGAAGACACACAGGAGAGCACACACTGGGAAGACACACGGGAGAACACATATTGGGAAGACACACGGGAGAACACATATTAGGAAGACACACAGGAGAACACAAATTGGGAAGACACACGGGAGAACACATATTGGGAAGACACACGGGAGAACACAAATTGGGAAGACACATGGGAGAACACATATTGGGAAGACACATGGGAGAAAACATATTGGGAAGACACACAGGAGAACACATATTGGGAAGACACACGGGAGAACACAAAATGGGAAGACACACAGGAGAACACATATTGGGAAGACACACAGGAGAGCACACACTGGGAAGACACACGGGAGAACACATATTGGGAAGACACACGGGAGTACACATATTGGGAAGACACACAGGAGAACACAAATTGGGAAGACACACGGGAGAACACATATTGGGAAGGAACACGAGAGAGCACATACTGGGAGGACATACTGGAGAGCACACACTGGGAAGACACACGGGAGAACACATATTGGGAAGACACACAGGAGAGCACATATTGGGAAGACACACGGAAGAACACATATTGGGAAGACACACGGGAGAACACAAAATGGGAAGAGACACAGGAAAACACATATTGGGAAGACACACAGGAGAGCACACACTGGGAAGACACACGGGAGAACACATATTGGGAAGACACACGGGAGAACACATATTGGGAAGACACACGGGAGAACACAAATTGGGAAGACAGACGGGAGAACACATATTGGGTGGACACACGGGAGAACACAAATTGGGAAGACACACGGGAGAACACATATTGGGAAGACACACGGAAGAACACATATTGGGAAGACACACGGGAGAAAATATATTGGGAAGACACACGGGAGAACACGTTGGGAAGACACACGAGAGAGCACATATTGGGAGGACACACAGGAGAGCACACACTGGGAAGACACACGGGAGAACACATATTGGGAAGACACACAGGAGAACACATATTGGGAAGACACACAGGAGAACACATATTGGGAAGACACACGGAAGAACACATATTGGGAAGACACACAGGAGAACACATATTGGGAAGACACACGGAAGAACACATATTGGGAAGACACAAGGGAGAAAATATATTGGGAAGACACACGAGAGAGCACATATTGGGAGGACACACGGGAGAGCACATATTGGCAAGACACACGGGAGAACACATATTGGGAAGACACACGGGAGAACACATATTGGGAAGACACACAGGAGAACACATATTGGGAAGACACACGGAAGAACACATATTGGGAAGACACACAGGAGAACACATATTGGGAAGACACACGGAAGAACATATATTGGGAAGACACACGGGAGAAAATATATTGGGAAGACACACGGGAGAACACATATTGGGAAGACACACGGGAGAACACATATTGGGAAGACACACAGGAGAACACATATTGGGAAGACACACGGAAGAACACATATTGGGAAGACACACGGGAGAAAATATATTGGGAAGACACACGGGAGAAAATATATTGGGAAGACACACGGGAGAACACATTGGGAAGACACACGAGAGAGCACATATTGGGAGGACACACGGGAGAGCACACACTGGGAAGACACACGGGAGAACACATATTGGGAGGACACACGGGAGAACACATATTGGGAAGACACACGGGAGAACACAAAATGGGAAGACACACAGGAAAACACATATTGGGAAGACACACAGGAGAGCACACACTGGGAAGACACACGGGAGAACACATATTGGGAAGACACACGGGAGAACACAAATTGGGAAGACACACGGGAGAACACATATTGGGTGGACACACGGGAGAACACAAATTGGGAAGACACACGGGAGAACACAAATTGGGAAGACACACAGGAGAACACATATTGGGAAGACACACGGGAGAGCACACACTGGGAAGACACACGGAAGAACACATATTGGGAAGACACATGGGAGAAAACATATTGGGAAGACACACGGGAGAACACATATTGGGAAGACACACGGGAGAACACAAAATGAGAAGACACACAGGAGAACACATATTGGGAAGACACACAGGAGAGCACACACTGGGAAGACACACGGGAGAACACATATTGGGAAGACACAAGGGAGAACACATATTAGGAAGACACACAGGAGAACACAAATTGGGAAGACACACGGGAGAACACATATTGGGAAGACACACGGGAGAACACAAATTGGGAAGACACATGGGAGAACACATATTGGGAAGACACATGGGAGAAAACATATTGGGAAGACACACAGGAGAACACATATTGGGAAGACACACGGGAGAACACAAAATGGGAAGACACACAGGAGAACACATATTGGGAAGACACACAGGAGAGCACACACTGGGAAGACACACGGGAGAACACATATTGGGAAGACACACGGGAGTACACATATTGGGAAGACACACAGGAGAACACAAATTGGGAAGACACACGGGAGAACACATATTGGGAAGGCACACGAGAGAGCACATATTGGGAGGACATACGGGAGAGCACACACTGGGAAGACACACGGGAGAACACATATTGGGAAGACACACAGGAGAGCACATATTGGGAAGACACACGGAAGAACACATATTGGCAAGACACACGGGAGAACACAAAATGGGAAGAGACACAGGAAAACACATATTGGGAAGACACACAGGAGAGCACACACTGGGAAGACACACGGGAGAACACATATTGGGAAGACACACGGGAGAACACATATTGGGAAGACACACGGGAGAACACAAATTGGGAAGACAGACGGGAGAACACATATTGGGTGGACACACGGGAGAACACAAATTGGGAAGACACACGGGAGAACACAAATTGGGAAGACACGCGGGAGAGCACACACTGGGAAGACACACAGGAGAACACATATTGGGAAGACACATGGGAGAAAACATATTGGGAAGACACACAGGAGAACACATATTGGGAAGACACACGGGAGAACACAAAATGGGAAGACACACAGGAGAACACATATTGGGAAGACACACAGGAGACCACACACTGGGAAGACACACGGGAGAACACATATTGGGAAGACACACGGGAGAACACATATTGGGAAGACACACGGGAGAACACAAATTGGGAAGACACACGGGAGAACACATATTGGGTGGACACACGGGAGAACACAAATTGGGAAGACACACGGGAGAACACAAATTGGGAAGACACATGGGAGAACACATATTGGGAAGACACGCGGGAAAGCACACACTGGGAAGACACATGGGAGAACACATATTGGGAAGACACAGGGAGAACACATATTGGGAAGACACACAGGAGAACACAAATTGGGAAGACACACGGGAGAACACATATTGGGAAGGCACATGAGAGAACACATATTGGGAAGACACACAGGAGAACACATATTGGGAAGACACACAGAAGAACACATATTGGGAAGACACACGGGAGAAAATATATTGGGAAGACACACGGGAGAACACGTTGGGAAGACACACGAGAGAGCACATATTGGGAGGACACACGGGAGAGCACACACTGGGAAGACACACGGGAGAACACATATTGGGAAGACACACAGGAGAACACATATTGGGAAGACACACAGGAGAACACATATTGGGAAGACACACGGAAGAACACATATTGGGAAGACACACAGGAGAACACATATTGGTAAGACACACGGAAGAACACATATTGGGAAGACACAAGGGAGAAAATATATTGGGAAGACACACGAGAGAGCACATATTGGGAGGACACACGGGAGAGCACATATTGGCAAGACACACGGGAGAACACATATTGGGAAGACACACGGGAGAACACATATTGGGAAGACACACAGGAGAACACATATTGGGAAGACACACAGAAGAACACATATTGGGAAGACACACAGGAGAACACATATTGGGAAGACACACAGAAGAACATATATTGGGAAGACACACGGGAGAAAATATATTGGGAAGACACACGGGGGAACACATATTGGGAAGACACACGGGAGAACACATATTGGGAAGACACACAGGAGAACACATATTGGGAAGGCACACGGAAGAACACATATTGGGAAGACACACGGGAGAAAATATATTGTGAAGACACAAGGGAGAAAATATATTGGGAAGACACACGGGAGAACACATTGGGAAGACACACGAGAGAGCACATATTGGGAGGACACACGGGAGAGCACACACTGGGAAGACACACGGGAGAACACATATTGGGAAGACACACGGGAGAACACATATTGGGAAGACACACGGGAGAACACAAAATGGGAAGACACACAGGAAAACACATATTGGGAAGACACACAGGAGAGCACAAACTGGGAAGACACACGGGAGAACACATATTGGGAAGACACACAGGAGAACACATATTGGGAAGACACACGGGAGAACACAAATTGGGAAGACACACGGGAGAACACATATTGGGTGGACACACGGGAGAACACAAATTGGGAAGACACACGGGAGAACACAAATTGGGAAGACACACGGGAGAACACATATTGGGAAGACACACGGGAGAGCACACACTGGGAAGACACACGGGAGAACACATATTGGGAAGACACATGGGAGAAAACATATTGGGAAGACACACGGGAGAACACATATTGGGAAGACACACGGGAGAACACAAAATGAGAAGACACACAGGAGAACACATATTGGGAAGACACACAGGAGAGCACACACTGGGAAGACACACGGGAGAACACATATTGGGAAGACACACAGGAGAACACATATTAGGAAGACACACAGGAGAACACAAATTGGGAAGACACACGGGAGAACACATATTGGGAAGACACACGGGAGAACACAAATTGGGAAGACACATGGGAGAAAACATATTGGGAAGACACACAGGAGAACACATATTGGGAAGACACACGGGAGAACACAAAATGGGAAGACACACAGGAGAACACATATTCGGAAGACACACAGGAGAGCACACACTGGGAAGACACACGGGAGAACACATATTGGGAAGACACACGGTAGAACACATATTGGGAAGACACACAGGAGAACACAAATTGGGAAGACACACGGGAGAACACATATTGGAAACGCACACGAGAGAGCACATATTGGGAGGACACACGGGAGAGCACACACTGGGAAGACACACGGGAGAACACATATTGGGAAGACACACAGGAGAACACATATTGGGAAGACACACGGAAGAACACATATTGGGAAGACACACGGGAGAACACAAAATGGGAAGACACACAGGAAAACACATATTGGGAAGACACGCAGGAGAGCACACACTGGGAAGACACACGGGAGAACACATATTGGGAAGACACACGGGAGAACACATATTGGGAAGACACGGGAGAACACAAATTGGGAAGACACATGGGAGAACACATATTGGTGGACACACGGGAGAACACAAATTGGGAAGACACACGGGAGAACACAAATTGGGAAGACACATGGGAGAACACATATTGGGAAGACACGCGGGAGAGCACACACTGGAAAGACACATGGGAGAAAACATATTGGGAAGACACACAGGAGAACACATATTGGGAAGACACACGGGAGAACACAAAATAGGAAGACACACAGGAGAACACATATTGGGAAGACACACAGGAGAGCACACACTGGGAAGACACACGGGAGAACACATATTGGGAAGACACACGGGAGAACACATATTGGGAAGACACAAAGGAGAACACAAATTGGGAAGACACACGGGAGAACACATATTGGGAAGGCACACGAGAGAGCACATATTGGGAGGACACACGGGAGAGCACACACTGGGAAGACACACGGGAGAACACATATTGGGAAGACACACAGGAGAACACATATTGGGAAGACACATGGGAGAACACATATTGGGAAGACACGCGGGAAAGCACACACTGGGAAGACACACGGCAGAACACATATTGGGAAGACACATGGGAGAAAACATTTTGGGAAGACACACAGGAGAACACATATTGGGAAGACACACGGGAGAACACAAAATGGGAAGACACACAGCAGAACACATATTGGGAAGACACACAGGAGAGCACACACTGGGAAGACACACGGGAGAACACATATTGGGAAGACACACGGGAGAACACATATTGGGAAGACACACAGGAGAACACAAATTGGGAAGACACACGGGAGAACACATATTGGGAAGGCACATGAGAGAACACATATTGGGAAGACACGCAGGAGAACACATATTGGGAAGACACACGGAAGAACACATATTGGGAAGACACACAGGAGAAAATATATTGGGAAGACACACGGGAGAACACGTTGGGAAGACACACGTGAGAGCACATATTGGGCGGACACACGGGAGAGCACACACTGGGAAGACAGACGGGAGAACACATATTGGGAAGACACACAGGAGAACACATATTGGGAAGACACACAGGAGAACACATATTGGGAAAGCACACGGAAGAACACATATTGGGAAGACACACAGGAGAACACATATTGGGAAGACACACGGAAGAACACATATTGGGAAGACACAAGGGAGAAAATATATTGGGAAGACACACGAGAGAGCACATATTGGGAGGACACACGGGAGAGCACATATTGGGAAGACACACGGGAGAACACATATTGGGAAGACACACGGGAGAACACAAATTGGGAAGACACACGGGAGAACACATATTGGGTGGACACACGGGAGAACACAAATTGGGAAGACACACGGGAGAACACAAATTGGGAAGACACATGGGAGAACACATATTGGGACGACACGCGGGAAAGCACACACTGGGAAGACACACGGGAGAACACATATTGGGAAGACACAGGGAGAACACATATTGGGAAGACACACAGGAGAACACAAATTGGGAAGACACACGGGAGAACACATATTGGGAAGGCACATGAGAGAACACATATTGGGAAGACACACAGGAGAACACATATTGGGAAGACACACAGAAGAACACATATTGGGAAGGCACACGGGAGAAAATATATTGGGAAGACACACGGGAGAACACGTTGGGAAGACACACGGGAGAACACAAATTGGGAAGACACACGGGAGAACACATATTGGGAAGACACATGGGAGAAAACATATTGGGAAGACACACGGGAGAACACATATTGGGAAGACACACGGGAGAACACAAAATGAGAAGACACACAGGAGAACACATATTGGGAAGACACACAGGAGAGCACACACTGGGAAGACACACGGGAGAACACATATTGGGAAGACACACGGGAGAACACATATTAGGAAGACACACAGGAGAACACAAATTGGGAAGACACACGGGAGAACACATATTGGGAAGACACATGGGAGAACACATATTGGGAAGACACATGGGAGAAAACATATTGGGAAGACACACAGGAGAACACATATTGGGAAGACACACGGGAGAACACATATTAGGAAGACATACAGGAGAACACAAATTGGGAAGACACACGGGAGAACACATATTGGGAAGACACACGGGAGAACACAAATTGGGAAGACACATGGGAGAACACATATTGGGAAGACACACGGGAGAAAATATATTGGGAAGACACACGGGGGAACACATATTGGGAAGACACACGGGAGAACACATATTGGGAAGACACACAGGAGAACACATATTGGGAAGACACACGGAAGAACACATATTGGGAAGACACACGGGAGAAAATATATTGGGAAGACACACGGGAGAAAATATATTGGGAAGACACACGGGAGAACACATTGGGAAGACACACGAGAGAGCACATATTGGGAGGACACACGGGAGAGCACACACTGGGAAGACACACGGGAGAACACATATTGGGAAGACACACGGGAGAACACATATTGGGAAGACACACGGGAGAACACAAAATGGGAAGACACACAGGAAAACACATATTGGGAAGACACACAGGAGAGCACACACTGGGAAGACACACGGGAGAACACATATTGGGAAGACACACAGGAGAACACATATTGGGAAGACACACGGGAGAACACAAATTGGGAAGACACACCGGAGAACACATATTGGGTGGACACACGGGAGAACACAAATTGGGAAGACACACGGGAGAACACAAATTGGGAAGACACACGCGAGAACACATATTGGGAAGACACACGGGAGAGCACACACTGGGAAGACACACGGGAGAACACATATTGGGAAGACACATGGGAGAAAACATATTGGGAAGACACACGGGAGAACACATATTGGGAAGACACACGGGAGAACACAAAATGAGAAGACACACAGGAGAACACATATTGGGAAGACACACAGGAGAGCACACACTGGGAAGACACACGGGAGAACACATATTGGGAAGACACACGGGAGAACACATATTAGGAAGACACACAGGAGAACACAAATTGGGAAGACACACGGGAGAACACATATTGGGAAGACACACGGGAGAACACAAATTGGGAAGACACATGGGAGAACACATATTGGGAAGACACATGGGAGAAAACATATTGGGAAGACACACAGGAGAACACATATTGGGAAGACACACGGGAGAACACAAAATGGGAAGACACACAGGAGAACACATATTGGGAAGACACACAGGAGAGCACACACTGGGAAGACACACGGGAGAACACATATTGGGAAGACACACGGGAGTACACATATTGGGAAGACACACAGGAGAACACAAATTGGGAAGACACACGGGAGAACACATATTGGGAAGGAACACGAGAGAGCACATACTGGGAGGACATACTGGAGAGCACACACTGGGAAGACACACGGGAGAACACATATTGGGAAGACACACAGGAGAGCACATATTGGGAAGACACACGGAAGAACACATATTGGGAAGACACACGGGAGAACACAAAATGGGAAGAGACACAGGAAAACACATATTGGGAAGACACACAGGAGAGCACACACTGGGAAGACACACGGGAGAACACATATTGGGAAGACACACGGGAGAACACATATTGGGAAGACACACGGGAGAACACAAATTGGGAAGACAGACGGGAGAACACATATTGGGTGGACACACGGGAGAACACAAATTGGGAAGACACACGGGAGAACACATATTGGGAAGACACACGGAAGAACACATATTGGGAAGACACACGGGAGAAAATATATTGGGAAGACACACGGGAGAACACGTTGGGAAGACACACGAGAGAGCACATATTGGGAGGACACACAGGAGAGCACACACTGGGAAGACACACGGGAGAACACATATTGGGAAGACACACAGGAGAACACATATTGGGAAGACACACAGGAGAACACATATTGGGAAGACACACGGAAGAACACATATTGGGAAGACACACAGGAGAACACATATTGGGAAGACACACGGAAGAACACATATTGGGAAGACACAAGGGAGAAAATATATTGGGAAGACACACGAGAGAGCACATATTGGGAGGACACACGGGAGAGCACATATTGGCAAGACACACGGGAGAACACATATTGGGAAGACACACGGGAGAACACATATTGGGAAGACACACAGGAGAACACATATTGGGAAGACACACGGAAGAACACATATTGGGAAGACACACAGGAGAACACATATTGGGAAGACACACGGAAGAACATATATTGGGAAGACACACGGGAGAAAATATATTGGGAAGACACACGGGAGAACACATATTGGGAAGACACACGGGAGAACACATATTGGGAAGACACACAGGAGAACACATATTGGGAAGACACACGGAAGAACACATATTGGGAAGACACACGGGAGAAAATATATTGGGAAGACACACGGGAGAAAATATATTGGGAAGACACACGGGAGAACACATTGGGAAGACACACGAGAGAGCACATATTGGGAGGACACACGGGAGAGCACACACTGGGAAGACACACGGGAGAACACATATTGGGAGGACACACGGGAGAACACATATTGGGAAGACACACGGGAGAACACAAAATGGGAAGACACACAGGAAAACACATATTGGGAAGACGCACAGGAGAGCACACACTGGGAAGACACACGGGAGAACACATATTGGGAAGACACACGGGAGAACACAAATTGGGAAGACACACGGGAGAACACATATTGGGTGGACACACGGGAGAACACAAATTGGGAAGACACACGGGAGAACACAAATTGGGAAGACACACAGGAGAACACATATTGGGAAGACACACGGGAGAGCACACACTGGGAAGACACACGGAAGAACACATATTGGGAAGACACATGGGAGAAAACATATTGGGAAGACACACGGGAGAACACATATTGGGAAGACACACGGGAGAACACAAAATGAGAAGACACACAGGAGAACACATATTGGGAAGACACACAGGAGAGCGCACACTGGGAAGACACACGGGAGAACACATATTGGGAAGACACAAGGGAGAACACATATTAGGAAGACACACAGGAGAACACAAATTGGGAAGACACACGGGAGAACACATATTGGGAAGACACACGGGAGAACACAAATTGGGAAGACACATGGGAGAACACATATTGGGAAGACACATGGGAGAAAACATATTGGGAAGACACACAGGAGAACACATATTGGGAAGACACACGGGAGAACACAAAATGGGAAGACACACAGGAGAACACATATTGGGAAGACACACAGGAGAGCACACACTGGGAAGACACACGGGAGAACACATATTGGGAAGACACACGGGAGTACACATATTGGGAAGACACACAGGAGAACACAAATTGGGAAGACACACGGGAGAACACATATTGGGAAGGCACACGAGAGAGCACATATTGGGAGGACATACGGGAGAGCACACACTGGGAAGACACACGGGAGAACACATATTGGGAAGACACACAGGAGAGCACATATTGGGAAGACACACGGAAGAACACATATTGGCAAGACACACGGGAGAACACAAAATGGGAAGAGACACAGGAAAACACATATTGGGAAGACACACAGGAGAGCACACACTGGGAAGACACACGGGAGAACACATATTGGGAAGACACACGGGAGAACACATATTGGGAAGACACACGGGAGAACACAAATTGGGAAGACAGACAGGAGAACACATATTGGGTGGACACACGGGAGAACACAAATTGGGAAGACACACGGGAGAACACAAATTGGGAAGACACGCGGGAGAGCACACACTGGGAAGACACACAGGAGAACACATATTGGGAAGACACATGGGAGAAAACATATTGGGAAGACACACAGGAGAACACATATTGGGAAGACACACGGGAGAACACAAAATGGGAAGACACACAGGAGAACACATATTGGGAAGACACACAGGAGACCACACACTGGGAAGACACACGGGAGAACACATATTGGGAAGACACACGGGAGAACACATATTGGGAAGACACACGGGAGAACACAAATTGGGAAGACACACGGGAGAACACATATTGGGTGGACACACGGGAGAACACAAATTGGGAAGACACACGGGAGAACACAAATTGGGAAGACACATGGGAGAACACATATTGGGAAGACACGCGGGAAAGCACACACTGGGAAGACACATGGGAGAACACATATTGGGAAGACACAGGGAGAACACATATTGGGAAGACACACAGGAGAACACAAATTGGGAAGACACACGGGAGAACACATATTGGGAAGGCACATGAGAGAACACATATTGGGAAGACACACAGGAGAACACATATTGGGAAGACACACAGAAGAACACATATTGGGAAGACACACGGGAGAAAATATATTGGGAAGACACACGGGAGAACACGTTGGGAAGACACACGAGAGAGCACATATTGGGAGGACACACGGGAGAGCACACACTGGGAAGACACACGGGAGAACACATATTGGGAAGACACACAGGAGAACACATATTGGGAAGACACACAGGAGAACACATATTGGGAAGACACACGGAAGAACACATATTGGGAAGACACACAGGAGAACACATATTGGTAAGACACACGGAAGAACACATATTGGGAAGACACAAGGGAGAAAATATATTGGGAAGACACACGAGAGAGCACATATTGGGAGGACACACGGGAGAGCACATATTGGCAAGACACACGGGAGAACACATATTGGGAAGACACACGGGAGAACACATATTGGGAAGACACACAGGAGAACACATATTGGGAAGACACACAGAAGAACACATATTGGGAAGACACACAGGAGAACACATATTGGGAAGACACACAGAAGAACATATATTGGGAAGACACACGGGAGAAAATATATTGGGAAGACACACGGGGGAACACATATTGGGAAGACACACGGGAGAACACATATTGGGAAGACACACAGGAGAACACATATTGGGAAGGCACACGGAAGAACACATATTGGGAAGACACACGGGAGAAAATATATTGTGAAGACACAAGGGAGAAAATATATTGGGAAGACACACGGGAGAACACATTGGGAAGACACACGAGAGAGCACATATTGGGAGGACACACGGGAGAGCACACACTGGGAAGACACACGGGAGAACACATATTGGGAAGACACACGGGAGAACACATATTGGGAAGACACACGGGAGAACACAAAATGGGAAGACACACAGGAAAACACATATTGGGAAGACACACAGGAGAGCACACACTGGGAAGACACACGGGAGAACACATATTGGGAAGACACACAGGAGAACACATATTGGGAAGACACACGGGAGAACACAAATTGGGAAGACACACGGGAGAACACATATTGGGTGGACACACGGGAGAACACAAATTGGGAAGACACACGGGAGAACACAAATTGGGAAGACACACGGGAGAACACATATTGGGAAGACACACGGGAGAGCACACACTGGGAAGACACACGGGAGAACACATATTGGGAAGACACATGGGAGAAAACATATTGGGAAGACACACGGGAGAACACATATTGGGAAGACACACGGGAGAACACAAAATGAGAAGACACACAGGAGAACACATATTGGGAAGACACACAGGAGAGCACACACTGGGAAGACACACGGGAGAACACATATTGGGAAGACACACAGGAGAACACATATTAGGAAGACACACAGGAGAACACAAATTGGGAAGACACACGGGAGAACACATATTGGGAAGACACACGGGAGAACACAAATTGGGAAGACACATGGGAGAAAACATATTGGGAAGACACACAGGAGAACACATATTGGGAAGACACACGGGAGAACACAAAATGGGAAGACACACAGGAGAACACATATTCGGAAGACACACAGGAGAGCACACACTGGGAAGACACACGGGAGAACACATATTGGGAAGACACACGGTAGAACACATATTGGGAAGACACACAGGAGAACACAAATTGGGAAGACACACGGGAGAACACATATTGGAAACGCACACGAGAGAGCACATATTGGGAGGACACACGGGAGAGCACACACTGGGAAGACACACGGGAGAACACATATTGGGAAGACACACAGGAGAACACATATTGGGAAGACACACGGAAGAACACATATTGGGAAGACACACGGGAGAACACAAAATGGGAAGACACACAGGAAAACACATATTGGGAAGACACGCAGGAGAGCACACACTGGGAAGACACACGGGAGAACACATATTGGGAAGACACACGGGAGAACACATATTGGGAAGACACGGGAGAACACAAATTGGGAAGACACATGGGAGAACACATATTGGTGGACACACGGGAGAACACAAATTGGGAAGACACACGGGAGAACACAAATTGGGAAGACACATGGGAGAACACATATTGGGAAGACACGCGGGAGAGCACACACTGGAAAGACACATGGGAGAAAACATATTGGGAAGACACACAGGAGAACACATATTGGGAAGACACACGGGAGAACACAAAATAGGAAGACACACAGGAGAACACATATTGGGAAGACACACAGGAGAGCACACACTGGGAAGACACACGGGAGAACACATATTGGGAAGACACACGGGAGAACACATATTGGGAAGACACAAAGGAGAACACAAATTGGGAAGACACACGGGAGAACACATATTGGGAAGGCACACGAGAGAGCACATATTGGGAGGACACACGGGAGAGCACACACTGGGAAGACACACGGGAGAACACATATTGGGAAGACACACAGGAGAACACATATTGGGAAGACACATGGGAGAACACATATTGGGAAGACACGCGGGAAAGCACACACTGGGAAGACACACGGCAGAACACATATTGGGAAGACACATGGGAGAAAACATTTTGGGAAGACACACAGGAGAACACATATTGGGAAGACACACGGGAGAACACAAAATGGGAAGACACACAGCAGAACACATATTGGGAAGACACACAGGAGAGCACACACTGGGAAGACACACGGGAGAACACATATTGGGAAGACACACGGGAGAACACATATTGGGAAGACACACAGGAGAACACAAATTGGGAAGACACACGGGAGAACACATATTGGGAAGGCACATGAGAGAACACATATTGGGAAGACACGCAGGAGAACACATATTGGGAAGACACACGGAAGAACACATATTGGGAAGACACACAGGAGAAAATATATTGGGAAGACACACGGGAGAACACGTTGGGAAGACACACGTGAGAGCACATATTGGGCGGACACACGGGAGAGCACACACTGGGAAGACAGACGGGAGAACACATATTGGGAAGACACACAGGAGAACACATATTGGGAAGACACACAGGAGAACACATATTGGGAAAGCACACGGAAGAACACATATTGGGAAGACACACAGGAGAACACATATTGGGAAGACACACGGAAGAACACATATTGGGAAGACACAAGGGAGAAAATATATTGGGAAGACACACGAGAGAGCACATATTGGGAGGACACACGGGAGAGCACATATTGGGAAGACACACGGGAGAACACATATTGGGAAGACACACGGGAGAACACATATTGGGAAGACACACAGGAGAACACATATTGGGAAGACACATGGAAGAACACATATTGGGAAGACACACAGGAGAACACATATTGGGAAGACACACGGAAGAACATATATTGGGAAGAGACACGGGAGAAAATATATTTGGAAGACACACGGGAGAACACATATTGGGAAGACACACGGGAGAACACATATTGGGAAGACACACGGGAGAACACATATTGGGAAGACACACGGGAGAACACAAATTGGGAAGACACACGGGAGAACACATATTGGGTGGACACACGGGAGAACACAAATTGGGAAGACACACGGGAGAACACAAATTGGGAAGACACATGGGAGAACACATATTGGGACGACACGCGGGAAAGCACACACTGGGAAGACACACGGGAGAACACATATTGGGAAGACACAGGGAGAACACATATTGGGAAGACACACAGGAGAACACAAATTGGGAAGACACACGGGAGAACACATATTGGGAAGGCACATGAGAGAACACATATTGGGAAGACACACAGGAGAACACATATTGGGAAGACACACAGAAGAACACATATTGGGAAGGCACACGGGAGAAAATATATTGGGAAGACACACGGGAGAACACGTTGGGAAGACACACGGGAGAACACAAATTGGGAAGACACACGGGAGAACACATATTGGGAAGACACACGGGAGAGCACACACTGGGAAGACACACGGGAGAACACATATTGGGAAGACACATGGGAGAAAACATATTGGGAAGACACACGGGAGAACACATATTGGGAAGACACACGGGAGAACACAAAATGAGAAGACACACAGGAGAACACATATTGGGAAGACACACAGGAGAGCACACACTGGGAAGACACACGGGAGAACACATATTGGGAAGACACACGGGAGAACACATATTAGGAAGACACACAGGAGAACACAAATTGGGAAGACACACGGGAGAACACATATTGGGAAGACACACGGGAGAACACAAATTGGGAAGACACATGGGAGAACACATATTGGGAAGACACATGGGAGAAAACATATTGGGAAGACACACAGGAGAACACATATTGGGAAGACACACGGGAGAACACAAAATGGGAAGACACACAGGAGAACACATATTGGGAAGACACACAGGAGAGCACACACTGGGAAGACACACGGGAGAACACATATTGGGAAGACACACGGTAGAACACATATTGGGAAGACACACAGGAGAACACAAATTGGGAAGACACACGGGAGAACACATATTGGAAACGCACACGAGAGAGCACATATTGGGAGGACACATGGGAGAGCACACACTGGGAAGACACACGGGAGAACACATATTGGGAAGACACACAGGAGAACACATATTGGGAAGACACACGGAAGAACACATATTGGGAAGACACACGGGAGAACACAAAATGGGAAGACACACAGGAAAACACATATTGGGAAGACACGCAGGAGAGCACACACTGGGAAGACACACGGGAGAACACATATTGGGAAGACACACGGGAGAACACATATTGGGAAGACACGGGAGAACACAAATTGGGAAGACACATGGGAGAACACATATTGGTGGACACACGGGAGAACACAAATTGGGAAGACACACGGGAGAACACAAATTGGGAAGACACATGGGAGAACACATATTGGGAAGACACGCGGGAGAGCACACACTGGAAAGACACATGGGAGAAAACATATTGGGAAGACACACAGGAGAACACATATTGGGAAGACACACGGGAGAACACAAAATAGGAAGACACACAGGAGAACACATATTGGGAAGACACACAGGAGAGCACACACTGGGAAGACACACGGGAGAACACATATTGGGAAGACACACGGGAGAACACATATTGGGAAGACACAAAGGAGAACACAAATTGGGAAGACACACGGGAGAACACATATTGGGAAGGCACACGAGAGAGCACATATTGGGAGGACACACGGGAGAGCACACACTGGGAAGACACACGGGAGAACACATATTGGGAAGACACACAGGAGAACACATATTGGGAAGACACATGGGAGAACACATATTGGGAAGACACACAGGAGAGCACACACTGGGAAGACACACGGGAGAACACATATTGGGAAGACACACGGGAGAACACATATTAGGAAGACACACAGGAGAACACAAATTGGGAAGACACACGGGAGAACACATATTGGGAAGACACACGGGAGAACACAAATTGGGAAGACACATGGGAGAACACATATTGGGAAGACACATGGGAGAAAACATATTGGGAAGACACACAGGAGAACACATATTGGGAAGACACACGGGAGAACACAAAATGGGAAGACACACAGGAGAACACATATTGGGAAGACACACAGGAGAGCACACACTGGGAAGACACACGGGAGAACACATATTGGGAAGACACACGGTAGAACACATATTGGGAAGATACACAGGAGAACACAAATTGGGAAGACACACGGGAGAACACATATTGGAAACGCACACGAGAGAGCACATATTGGGAGGACACATGGGAGAGCACACACTGGGAAGACACACGGGAGAACACATATTGGGAAGACACACAGGAGAACACATATTGGGAAGACACACGGAAGAACACATATTGGGAAGACACACGGGAGAACACAAAATGGGAAGACACACAGGAAAACACATATTGGGAAGACACGCAGGAGAGCACACACTGGGAAGACACACGGGAGAACACATATTGGGAAGACACACGGGAGAACACATATTGGGAAGACACGGGAGAACACAAATTGGGAAGACACATGGGAGAACACATATTGGTGGACACACGGGAGAACACAAATTGGGAAGACACATGGGAGAACACAAATTGGGAAGACACATGGGAGAACACATATTGGGAAGACACGCGGGAGAGCACACACTGGAAAGACACATGGGAGAAAACATATTGGGAAGACACACAGGAGAACACATATTGGGAAGACACACGGGAGAACACAAAATAGGAAGACACACAGGAGAACACATATTGGGAAGACACACAGGAGAGCACACACTGGGAAGACACACGGGAGAACACATATTGGGAAGACACACGGGAGAACACATATTGGGAAGACACAAAGGAGAACACAAATTGGGAAGACACACGGGAGAACACATATTGGGAAGGCACACGAGAGAGCACATATTGGGAGGACACACGGGAGAGCACACACTGGGAAGACACACGGGAGAACACATATTGGGAAGACACACAGGAGAACACATATTGGGAAGACACATGGGAGAACACATATTGGGAAGACACGCGGGAAAGCACACACTGGGAAGACACACGGCAGAACACATATTGGGAAGACACATGGGAGAAAACATATTGGGAAGACACACAGGTGAACACATATTGGGAAGACACACGGGAGAACACAAAATGGGAAGACACACAGCAGAACACATATTGGGAAGACACACAGGAGAGCACACACTGGGAAGACACACGGGAGAACACATATTGGGAAGACACACGGGAGAACACATATTGGGAAGACACACAGGAGAACACAAATTGGGAAGACACACGGGAGAACACATATTGGGAAGGCACATGAGAGAACACATATTGGGAAGACACGCAGGAGAACACATATTGGGAAGACACACGGAAGAACACATATTGGGAAGACACACAGGAGAAAATATATTGGGAAGACACACGGGAGAACACGTTGGGAAGACACACGAGAGAGCACATATTGGGCGGACACACGGGAGAGCACACACTGGGAAGACAGACGGGAGAACACATATTGGGAAGACACACAGGAGAACACATATTGGGAAGACACACAGGAGAACACATATTGGGAAAGCACACGGAAGAACACATATTGGGAAGACACACGGGAGAACACAAATTGGGAAGACACATGGGAGAACACATATTGGGAAGACACATGGGAGAAAACATATTGGGAAGACACACAGGAGAACACATATTGGGAAGACACACGGGAGAACACAAAATGGGAAGACACACAGGAGAACACATATTGGGAAGACACACAGGAGAGCACACACTGGGAAGACACACGGGAGAACACATATTGGGAAGACACACGGTAGAACACATATTGGGAAGACACACAGGAGAACACAAATTGGGAAGACACACGGGAGAACACATATTGGAAACGCACACGAGAGAGCACATATTGGGAGGACACATGGGAGAGCACACACTGGGAAGACACACGGGAGAACACATATTGGGAAGACACACAGGAGAACACATATTGGGAAGACACACGGAAGAACACATATTGGGAAGACACACGGGAGAACACAAAATGGGAAGACACACAGGAAAACACATATTGGGAAGACACGCAGGAGAGCACACACTGGGAAGACACACGGGAGAACACATATTGGGAAGACACACGGGAGAACACATATTGGGAAGACACGGGAGAACACAAATTGGGAAGACACATGGGAGAACACATATTGGTGGACACACGGGAGAACACAAATTGGGAAGACACATGGGAGAACACAAATTGGGAAGACACATGGGAGAACACATATTGGGAAGACACGCGGGAGAGCACACACTGGAAAGACACATGGGAGAAAACATATTGGGAAGACACACAGGAGAACACATATTGGGAAGACACACGGGAGAACACAAAATAGGAAGACACACAGGAGAACACATATTGGGAAGACACACAGGAGAGCACACACTGGGAAGACACACGGGAGAACACATATTGGGAAGACACACGGGAGAACACATATTGGGAAGACACAAAGGAGAACACAAATTGGGAAGACACACGGGAGAACACATATTGGGAAGGCACACGAGAGAGCACATATTGGGAGGACACACGGGAGAGCACACACTGGGAAGACACACGGGAGAACACATATTGGGAAGACACACAGGAGAACACATATTGGGAAGACACATGGGAGAACACATATTGGGAAGACACGCGGGAAAGCACACACTGGGAAGACACACGGCAGAACACATATTGGGAAGACACATGGGAGAAAACATATTGGGAAGACACACAGGTGAACACATATTGGGAAGACACACGGGAGAACACAAAATGGGAAGACACACAGCAGAACACATATTGGGAAGACACACAGGAGAGCACACACTGGGAAGACACACGGGAGAACACATATTGGGAAGACACACGGGAGAACACATATTGGGAAGACACACAGGAGAACACAAATTGGGAAGACACACGGGAGAACACATATTGGGAAGGCACATGAGAGAACACATATTGGGAAGACACGCAGGAGAACACATATTGGGAAGACACACGGAAGAACACATATTGGGAAGACACACAGGAGAAAATATATTGGGAAGACACACGGGAGAACACGTTGGGAAGACACACGAGAGAGCACATATTGGGCGGACACACGGGAGAGCACACACTGGGAAGACAGACGGGAGAACACATATTGGGAAGACACACAGGAGAACACATATTGGGAAGACACACAGGAGAACACATATTGGGAAAGCACACGGAAGAACACATATTGGGAAGACACACAGGAGAACACATATTGGGAAGACACACGGAAGAACACATATTGGGAAGACACAAGGGAGAAAATATATTGGGAAGACACACGAGAGAGCACATATTGGGAGGACACACGGGAGAGCACATATTGGGAAGACACACGGGAGAACACATATTGGGAAGACACACGGGAGAACACATATTGGGAAGACACACAGGAGAACACATATTGGGAAGACACATGGAAGAACACATATTGGGAAGACACACAGGAGAACACATATTGGGAAGACACACGGAAGAACATATATTGGGAAGAGACACGGGAGAAAATATATTGGGAAGACACACGGGAGAACACATATTGGGAAGACACACGGGAGAACACATATTGGGAAGACACGGGAGAACACATATTGGGAAGACACACGGGAGAACACAAATTGGGAAGACACACGGGAGAACACATATTGGGTGGACACACGGGAGAACACAAATTGGGAAGACACACGGGAGAACACAAATTGGGAAGACACATGGGAGAACACATATTGGGACGACATGCGGGAAAGCACACACTGGGAAGACACACGGGAGAACACATATTGGGAAGACACAGGGAGAACACATATTGGGAAGACACACAGGAGAACACAAATTGGGAAGACACACGGGAGAACACATATTGGGAAGGCACATGAGAGAACACATATTGGGAAGACACACAGGAGAACACATATTGGGAAGACACACAGAAGAACACATATTGGGAAGGCACACGGGAGAAAATATATTGAGAAGACACACGGGAGAACACGTTGGGAAGACACACGAGAGAGCACATATTGGGAGGACACACAGGAGAGCACACACTGGGAAGACACACGGGAGAACACATATTGGGAAGACACACAGGAGAACACATATTGGGAAGACACACAAGAGAACACATATTGGGAAGACACACGGAAGAACACATATTGGGAAGACACACAGGAGAACACATATTGGTAAGACACACAGAAGAACACATATTGGGAAGACACAAGGGAGAAAATATATTGGGAAGACACACGAGAGAGCACATATTGGGAGGACACACGGGAGAGCACATATTGGCAAGACACACGGGAGAACACATATTGGGAAGACACACGGGAGAACACATATTGGGAAGACACACAGGAGAACACATATTGGGAAGACACACAGAAGAACACATATTGGGAAGACACACAGGAGAACACATATTGGGAAGACACACAGAAGAACATATATTGGGAAGACACACGGGAGAAAATATATTGGGAAGACACACGGGGGAACACATATTGGGAAGACACACGGGAGAACACATATTGGGAAGACACACAGGAGAACACATATTGGGAAGACACACGGAAGAACACATATTGGGAAGACACACGGGAGAAAATATATTGGGAAGACACACGGGAGAAAATATATTGGGAAGACACACGGGAGAACACATTGGGAAGACACACGAGAGAGCACATATTGGGAGGACACACGGGAGAGCACACACTGGGAAGACACACGGGAGAACACATATTGGGAAGACACACGGGAGAACACATATTGGGAAGACACACGGGAGAACACAAAATGGGAAGACACACAGGAAAACACATATTGGGAAGACACACAGGAGAGCACACACTGGGAAGACACACGGGAGAACACATATTGGGAAGACACACAGGAGAACACATATTGGGAAGACACACGGGAGAACACAAATTGGGAAGACACACGGGAGAACACATATTGGGTGGACACACGGGAGAACACAAATTGGGAAGACACACGGGAGAACACAAATTGGGAAGACACACGGGAGAACACATATTGGGAAGACACACGGGAGAGCACATACTGGGAAGACACACGGGAGAACACATATTGGGAAGACACATGGGAGAAAACATATTGGGAAGACACACGGGAGAACACATATTGGGAAGACACACGGGAGAACACAAAATGAGAAGACACACAGGAGAACACATATTGGGAAGACACACAGGAGAGCACACACTGGGAAGACACACGGGAGAACACATATTGGGAAGACACACGGGAGAACACATATTAGGAAGACACACAGGAGAACACAAATTGGGAAGACACACGGGAGAACACATATTGGGAAGACACACGGGAGAACACAAATTGGGAAGACACATGGGAGAACACATATTGGGAAGACACATGGGAGAAAACATATTGGGAAGACACACAGGAGAACACATATTGGGAAGACACACGGGAGAACACAAAATGGGAAGACACACAGGAGAACACATATTGGGAAGACACACAGGAGAGCACACACTGGGAAGACACACGGGAGAACACATATTGGGAAGACACACGGGAGTACACATATTGGGAAGACACACAGGAGAACACAAATTGGGAAGACACACGGGAGAACACATATTGGGAAGGCACACGAGAGAGCACATATTGGGAGGACATACAGGAGAGCACACACTGGGAAGACACACGGGAGAACACATATTGGGAAGACACACAGGAGAGCACATATTGGGAAGACACACGGAAGAACACATATTGGGAAGACACACGGGAGAACACAAAATGGGAAGAGACACAGGAAAACACATATTGGGAAGACACACAGGAGAGCACACACTGGGAAGACACACGGGAGAACACATATTGGGAAGACACACGGGAGAACACATATTGGTAAGACACACGGGAGAACACAAATTGGGAAGACAGACGGGAGAACACATATTGGGTGGACACACGGGAGAACACAAATTGGGAAGACACACGGGAGAACACATATTGGGAAGACACACGGAAGAACACATATTGGGAAGACACACGGGAGAAAATATATTGGGAAGACACACGGGAGAACACGTTGGGAAGACACACGAGAGAGCACATATTGGGAGGACACACAGGAGAGCACACACTGGGAAGACACACGGGAGAACACATATTGGGAAGACACACAGGAGAACACATATTGGGAAGACACACAGGAGAACACATATTGGGAAGACACACGGAAGAACACATATTGGGAAGACACACAGGAGAACACATATTGGGAAGACACACGGAAGAACACATATTGGGAAGACACAAGGGAGAAAATATATTGGGAAGACACACGAGAGAGCACATATTGGGAGGACACACGGGAGAGCACATATTGGCAAGACACACGGGAGAACACATATTGGGAAGACACACGGGAGAACACATATTGGGAAGACACACAGGAGAACACATATTGGGAAGACACACGGAAGAACACATATTGGGAAGACACACAGGAGAACACATATTGGGAAGACACACGGAAGAACATATATTGGGAAGACACACGGGAGAAAATATATTGGGAAGACACACGGGAGAACACATATTGGGAAGACACACGGGAGAACACATATTGGGAAGACACACAGGAGAACACATATTGGGAAGACACACGGAAGAACACATATTGGGAAGACACACAGGAGAAAATATATTGGGAAGACACACGGGAGAAAATATATTGGGAAGACACACGGGAGAACACATTGGGAAGACACACGAGAGAGCACATATTGGGAGGACACACGGGAGAGCACACACTGGGAAGACACACGGGAGAACACATATTGGGAGGACACACGGGAGAACACATATTGGGAAGACACACGGGAGAACACAAAATGGGAAGACACACAGGAAAACACATATTGGGAAGACACACAGGAGAGCACACACTGGGAAGACACACGGGAGAACACATATTGGGAAGACACACGGGAGAACACAAATTGGGAAGACACACGGGAGAACACATATTGGGTGGACACACGGGAGAACACAAATTGGGAAGACACACGGGAGAACACAAATTGGGAAGACACACAGGAGAACACATATTGGGAAGACACACGGGAGAGCACACACTGGGAAGACACACGGAAGAACACATATTGGGAAGACACACGGGAGAACACAAAATGGGAAGAGACACAGGAAAACACATATTGGGAAGACACACAGGAGAGCACACACTGGGAAGACACACGGGAGAACACATATTGGGAAGACACACGGGAGAACACATATTGGGAAGACACACGGGAGAACACAAATTGGGAAGACAGACGGGAGAACACATATTGGGTGGACACACGGGAGAACACAAATTGGGAAGACACACAGGAGAACACATATTGGGAAGACACACGGAAGAACACATATTGGGAAGACACACGGGAGAAAATATATTGGGAAGACACACGGGAGAACACGTTGGGAAGACACACGAGAGAGCACATATTGGGAGGACACACAGGAGAGCACACACTGGGAAGACACACGGGAGAACACATATTGGGAAGACACACAGGAGAACACATATTGGGAAGACACACAGGAGAACACATATTGGGAAGACACACGGAAGAACACATATTGGGAAGACACACAGGAGAACACATATTGGGAAGACACACGGAAGAACACATATTGGGAAGACACAAGGGAGAAAATATATTGGGAAGACACACGAGAGAGCACATATTGGGAGGACACACGGGAGAGCACATATTGGCAAGACACACGGGAGAACACATATTGGGAAGACACACGGGAGAACACATATTGGGAAGACACACAGGAGAACACATATTGGGAAGACACACGGAAGAACACATATTGGGAAGACACACAGGAGAACACATATTGGGAAGACACATGGAAGAACATATATTGGGAAGACACACGGGAGAAAATATATTGGGAAGACACACGGGAGAACACATATTGGGAAGACACACGGGAGAACACATATTGGGAAGACACACAGGAGAACACATATTGGGAAGACACACGGAAGAACACATATTGGGAAGACACACAGGAGAAAATATATTGGGAAGACACACGGGAGAAAATATATTGGGAAGACACACGGGAGAACACATTGGGAAGACACACGAGAGAGCACATATTGGGAGGACACACGGGAGAGCACACACTGGGAAGACACACGGGAGAACACATATTGGGAGGACACACGGGAGAACACATATTGGGAAGACACACGGGAGAACACAAAATGGGAAGACACACAGGAAAACACATATTGGGAAGACACACAGGAGAGCACACACTGGGAAGACACACGGGAGAACACATATTGGGAAGACACACGGGAGAACACAAATTGGGAAGACACACGGGAGAACACATATTGGGTGGACACACGGGAGAACACAAATTGGGAAGACACACGGGAGAACACAAATTGGGAAGACACACAGGAGAACACATATTGGGAAGACACACGGGAGAGCACACACTGGGAAGACACACGGAAGAACACATATTGGGAAGACACATGGGAGAAAACATATTGGGAAGACACACGGGAGAACACATATTGGGAAGACACACGGAAGAACACAAAATGAGAAGACACACAGGAGAACACATATTGGGAAGACACACAGGAGAGCACACACTGGGAAGACACACGGGAGAACACATATTGGGAAGACACAAGGGAGAACACATATTAGGAAGACACACAGGAGAACACAAATTGGGAAGACACACGGGAGAACACATATTGGGAAGACACACGGGAGAACACAAATTGGGAAGACACATGGGAGAACACATATTGGGAAGACACATGGGAGAAAACATATTGGGAAGACACACAGGAGAACACATATTGGGAAGACACACGGGAGAACACAAAATGGGAAGACACACAGGAGAACACATATTGGGAAGACACACAGGAGAGCACACACTGGGAAGACACACGGGAGAACACATATTGGGAAGACACACGGGAGTACACATATTGGGAAGACACACAGGAGAACACAAATTGGGAAGACACACGGGAGAACACATATTGGGAAGGCACACGAGAGAGCACATATTGGGAGGACATACGGGAGAGCACACACTGGGAAGACACACGGGAGAACACATATTGGGAAGACACACAGGAGAGCACATATTGGGAAGACACACGGAAGAACACATATTGGCAAGACACACGGGAGAACACAAAATGGGAAGAGACACAGGAAAACACATATTGGGAAGACAGACAGGAGAGCACACACTGGGAAGACACACAGGAGAACACATATTGGGAAGACACACGGGAGAACACATATTGGGAAGACACACGGGAGAACACAAATTGGGAAGACAGACGGGAGAACACATATTGGGTGGACACACGGGAGAACCTAAATTGGGAAGACACACGGGAGAACACAAATTGGGAAGACACGCGGGAGAGCACACACTGGGAAGACACACAGGAGAACACATATTGGGAAGACACATGGGAGAAAACATATTGGGAAGACACACAGGAGAACACATATTGGGAAGACACACGGGAGAACACAAAATGGGAAGACACACAGGAGAACACATATTGGGAAGACACACAGGAGACCACACACTGGGAAGACACACGGGAGAGCACATATTGGGAAGACACACGGGAGAACACATATTGGGAAGACACACGGGAGAACACAAATTGGGAAGACACACGGGAGAACACATATTGGGTGGACACACGGGAGAACACAAATTGGGAAGACACACGGGAGAACACAAATTGGGAAGACACATGGGAGAACACATATTGGGAAGACACGCGGGAAAGCACACACTGGGAAGACACACGGGAGAACACATATTGGGAAGACACAGGGAGAACACATATTGGGAAGACACACAGGAGAACACAAATTGGGAAGACACACGGGAGAACACATATTGGGAAGGCACATGAGAGAACACATATTGGGAAGACACACAGGAGAACACATATTGGGAAGACACACAGAAGAACACATATTGGGAAGACACACGGGAGAAAATATATTGGGAAGACACACGGGAGAACACGTTGGGAAGACACACGAGAGAGCACATATTGGGAGGACACACGGGAGAGCACACACTGGGAAGACATACGGGAGAACACATATTGGGAAGACACACAGGAGAACACATATTGGGAAGACACACAGGAGAACACATATTGGGAAGACACACGGAAGAACACATATTGGGAAGACACAAGGGAGAAAATATATTGGGAAGACACACGAGAGAGCACATATTGGGAGGACACACGGGAGAGCACATATTGGCAAGACACACGGAAGAATACATATTGGGAAGACACACAGGAGAACACATATTGGTAAGACACACGGAAGAACACATATTGGGAAGACACAAGGGAGAAAATATATTGGGAAGACACACGAGAGAGCACATATTGGGAGGACACACGGGAGAGCACATATTGGCAAGACACACGGGAGAACACATATTGGGAAGACACACGGGAGAACACATATTGGGAAGACACACAGGAGAACACATATTGGGAAGACACACAGAAGAACACATATTGGGAAGACACACAGGAGAACACATATTGGGAAGACACACAGAAGAACATATATTGGGAAGACACACGGGAGAAAATATATTGGGAAGACACACGGGGGAACACATATTGGGAAGACACACGGGAGAACACATATTGGGAAGACACACAGGAGAACACATATTGGGAAGACACACGGAAGAACACATATTGGGAAGACACACGGGAGAAAATATATTGGGAAGACACACGGGAGAAAATATATTGGGAAGACACACGGGAGAACACATTGGGAAGACACACGAGAGAGCACATATTGGGAGGACACACGGGAGAGCACACACTGGGAAGACACACGGGAGAACACATATTGGGAAGACACACGGGAGAACACATATTGGGAAGACACACGGGAGAACACAAAATGGGAAGACACACAGGAAAACACATATTGGGAAGACACACAGGAGAGCACACACTGGGAAGACACACGGGAGAACACATATTGGGAAGACACACAGGAGAACACATATTGGGAAGACACACGGGAGAACACAAATTGGGAAGACACACGGGAGAACACATATTGGGTGGACACACAGGAGAACACAAATTGGGAAGACACACGGGAGAACACAAATTGGGAAGACACACGGGAGAACACATATTGGGAAGACACACGGGAGAGCACACACTGGGAAGACACACGGGAGAACACATATTGGGAAGACACATGGGAGAAAACATATTGGGAAGACACACGGGAGAACACATATTGGGAAGACACACGGGAGAACACAAAATGAGAAGACACACAGGAGAACACATATTGGGAAGACACACAGGAGAGCACACACTGGGAAGACACACGGGAGAACACATATTGGGAAGACACACGGGAGAACACATATTAGGAAGACACACAGGAGAACACAAATTGGGAAGACACACGGGAGAACACATATTGGGAAGACACACGGGAGAACACAAATTGGGAAGACACATGGGAGAACACATATTGGGAAGACACATGGGAGAAAACATATTGGGAAGACACACAGGAGAACACATATTGGGAAGACACACGGGAGAACACAAAATGGGAAGACACACAGGAGAACACATATTGGGAAGACACACAGGAGAGCACACACTGGGAAGACACACGGGAGAACACATATTGGGAAGACACACGGGAGTACACATATTGGGAAGACACACAGGAGAACACAAATTGGGAAGACACACGGGAGAACACATATTGGGAAGGCACACGAGAGAGCACATATTGGGAGGACATACGGGAGAGCACACACTGGGAAGACACACAGGAGAACACATATTGGGAAGACACACAGGAGAGCACATATTGGGAAGACACACGGAAGAACACATATTGGGAAGACACACGGGAGAACACAAAATGGGAAGAGACACAGGAAAACACATATTGGGAAGACACACAGGAGAGCACACACTGGGAAGACACACGGGAGAACACATATTGGGAAGACACACGGGAGAACACATATTGGGAAGACACACGGGAGAACACAAATTGGGAAGACAGACGGGAGAACACATATTGGGTGGACACACGGGAGAACACAAATTGGGAAGACACATGGGAGAACACATATTGGGAAGACACACGGAAGAACACATATTGGGAAGACACACGGGAGAAAATATATTGGGAAGACACACGGGAGAACACGTTGGGAAGACACACGAGAGAGCACATATTGGGAGGACACACAGGAGAGCACACACTGGGAAGACACACGGGAGAACACATATTGGGAAGACACACAGGAGAACACATATTGGGAAGACACACAGGAGAACACATATTGGGAAGACACACGGAAGAACACATATTGGGAAGACACACAGGAGAACACATATTGGGAAGACACACGGAAGAACACATATTGGGAAGACACAAGGGAGAAAATATATTGGGAAGACACACGAGAGAGCACATATTGGGAGGACACACGGGAGAGCACATATTGGCAAGACACACGGGAGAACACATATTGGGAAGACACACGGGAGAACACATATTGGGAAGACACACAGGAGAACACATATTGGGAAGACACACGGAAGAACACATATTGGGAAGACACACAGGAGAACACATATTGGGAAGACACACGGAAGAACATATATTGGGAAGACACACGGGAGAAAATATATTGGGAAGACACACGGGTGAACACATATTGGGAAGACACACGGGAGAACACATATTGGGAAGACACACAGGAGAACACATATTGGGAAGACACACGGAAGAACACATATTGGGAAGACACACGGGAGAAAATATATTGGGAAGACACACGGGAGAAAATATATTGGGAAGACACACGGGAGAACACATTGGGAAGACACACGAGAGAGCACATATTGGGAGGACACACGGGAGAGCACACACTGGGAAGACACACGGGAGAACACATATTGGGAGGACACACGGGAGAACACATATTGGGAAGACACACGGGAGAACACAAAATGGGAAGACACACAGGAAAACACATATTGGGAAGACACACAGGAGAGCACACACTGGGAAGACACACGGGAGAACACATATTGGGAAGACACACAGGAGAACACATATTGGGAAGACACACGGGAGAACACAAATTGGGAAGACACACGGGAGAACACATATTGGGTGGACACACGGGAGAACACAAATTGGGAAGACACACGGGAGAACACAAATTGGGAAGACACACAGGAGAACACATATTGGGAAGACACACGGGAGAGCACACACTGGGAAGACACACGGAAGAACACATATTGGGAAGACACATGGGAGAAAACATATTGGGAAGACACACGGGAGAACACATATTGGGAAGACACACGGGAGAACACAAAATGAGAAGACACACAGGAGAACACATATTGGGAAGACACACAGGAGAGCACACACTGGGAAGACACACGGGAGAACACATATTGGGAAGACACAAGGGAGAACACATATTAGGAAGACACACAGGAGAACACAAATTGGGAAGACACACGGGAGAACACATATTGGGAAGACACACGGGAGAACACAAATTGGGAAGACACATGGGAGAACACATATTGGGAAGACACATGGGAGAAAACATATTGGGAAGACACACAGGAGAACACATATTGGGAAGACACACGGGAGAACACAAAATGGGAAGACACACAGGAGAACACATATTGGGAAGACACACAGGAGAGCACACACTGGGAAGACACACGGGAGAACACATATTGGGAAGACACACGGGAGTACACATATTGGGAAGACACACAGGAGAACACAAATTGGGAAGACACACGGGAGAACACATATTGGGAAGGCACACGAGAGAGCACATATTGGGAGGACATACGGGAGAGCACACACTGGGAAGACACACGGGAGAACACATATTGGGAAGACACACAGGAGAGCACATATTGGGAAGACACACAGAAGAACACATATTGGCAAGACACACGGGAGAACACAAAATGGGAAGAGACACAGGAAAACACATATTGGGAAGACACACAGGAGAGCACACACTGGGAAGACACACGGGAGAACACATATTGGGAAGACACACGGGAGAACACATATTGGGAAGACACACGGGAGAACACAAATTGGGAAGACAGACGGGAGAACACATATTGGGTGGACACACGGGAGAACACAAATTGGGAAGACACACGGGAGAACACAAATTGGGAAGACACGCGGGAGAGCACACACTGGGAAGACACACAGGAGAACACATATTGGGAAGACACATGGGAGAAAACATATTGGGAAGACACACAGGAGAACACATATTGGGAAGACACACGGGAGAACACAAAATGGGAAGACACACAGGAGAACACATATTGGGAAGACACACAGGAGACCACACACTGGGAAGACACATGGGAGAACACATATTGGGAAGACACACGGGAGAACACAAAATGGGAAGACACACAGGAGAACACATATTCGGAAGACACACAGGAGAGCACACACTGGGAAGACACACGGGAGAACACATATTGGGAAGACACACGGGAGAGCACATATTGGGAAGACACACGGAAGAACACATATTGGGAAGACACACGGGAGAACACAAAATGGGAAGAGACACAGGAAAACACATATTGGGAAGACACACGGAAGAACACATATTGGGAAGACACACGGGAGAACACAAAATGGGAAGAGACACAGGAAAACACATATTGGGAAGACACACAGGAGAGCACACACTGGGAAGACAAACGGGAGAACACATATTGGGAAGACACACGGGAGAACACATATTGGGAAGACACACGGGAGAACACAAATTGGGAAGACAGACGGGAGAACACAAATTGGGAAGACAGACGGGAGAACACATATTGGGAAGACACACGGGAGAACACAAATTGGGAAGACACATGAGAGAACACATATTGGGAAGACACGCGGGAGAGCACACACTGGGAAGACACACGGGAGAACACATATTGGGAAGACACATGGGAGAAAACATATTGGGAAGACACACAGGAGAACACATATTGGGAAGACACACGGGAGAACACAAAATGGGAAGACACACAGGAGAACACATATTGGGAAGACACACAGGAGACCACACACTGGGAAGACACATGGGAGAACACATATTGGGAAGACACACGGGAGAACACAAAATGGGAAGACACACAGGAGAACACATATTCTGAAGACACACAGGAGAGCACACACTGGGAAGACACACGGGAGAACACATATTGGGAAGACACACGGGAGAACACATATTGGGAAGACACACAGGAGAACACAAATTGGGAAGACACACGGGAGAACACATATTGGGAAGGCACACGAGAGAGCACATATTGGGAGGACACACGGGAGAGCACACACTGGGAAGACACACGGGAGAACACATATTGGGAAGACACACAGGAGAACACATATTGGGAAGACACACGGAAGAACACATATTGGGAAGACACACGGGAGAAAATATATTGGGAAGACACACGGGAGAACACATTGGGAAGACACACGAGAGAGCACATATTGGGAGGACACACGGGAGAGCACACACTGGGAAGACACACGGGAGAACACATATTGGGAAGACACACAGGAGAACACATATTGGGAAGACACACGGGAGAACACAAAATGGGAAGACACACAGGAAAACACATATTGGGAAGACACACAGGAGAGCACACACTGGGAAGACACACGGGAGAACACATATTGGGAAGACACACAGGAGAACACATATTGGGAAGACACACGGGAGAACACAAATTGGGAAGACACACGGGAGAACACATATTGGGTGGACACACGGGAGAACACAAATTGGGAAGACACACGGGAGAACACAAATTGGGAAGACACACGGGAGAACACATATTGGGAAGACACACGGGAGAGCACATACTGGGAAGACACACGGGAGAACACATATTGGGAAGACACATGGGAGAAAACATATTGGGAAGACACACGGAGAACACATATTGGGAAGACACACGGGAGAACACAAAATGAGAAGACACACAGGAGAACACATATTGGGAAGACACACAGGAGAGCACACACTGGGAAGACACACGGGAGAACACATATTGGGAAGACACACGGGAGAACACATATTAGGAAGACACACAGGAGAACACAAATTGGGAAGACACACGGGAGAACACATATTGGGAAGACACACGGGAGAACACAAATTGGGAAGACACATGGGAGAACACATATTGGGAAGACACATGGGAGAAAACATATTGGGAAGACACACAGGAGAACACATATTGGGAAGACACACGGGAGAACACAAAATGGGAAGACACACAGGAGAACACATATTGGGAAGACACACAGGAGAGCACACACTGGGAAGACACACGGGAGAACACATAATGGGAAGACACACGGGAGTACACATATTGGGAAGACACACAGGAGAACACAAATTGGGAAGACACACGGGAGAACACATATTGGGAAGGCACACGAGAGAGCACATATTGGGAGGACATACGGGAGAGCACACACTGGGAAGACACACGGGAGAACACATATTGGGAAGACACACAGGAGAGCACATATTGGGAAGACACACGGAAGAACACATATTGGGAAGACACACGGGAGAACACAAAATGGGAAGAGACACAGGAAAACACATATTGGGAAGACACACAGGAGAGCACACACTGGGAAGACACACGGGAGAACACATATTGGGAAGACACACGGGAGAACACATATTGGGAAGACACACGGGAGAACACAAATTGGGAAGACAGACGGGAGAACACATATTGGGTGGACACACGGGAGAACACAAATTGGGAAGACACACGGGAGAACACATATTGGGAAGACACACGGAAGAACACATATTGGGAAGACACACGGGAGAAAATATATTGGGAAGACACACGGGAGAACACGTTGGGAAGACACACGAGAGAGCACATATTGGGAGGACACACAGGAGAGCACACACTGGGAAGACACACGGGAGAACACATATTGGGAAGACACACAGGAGAACACATATTGGGAAGACACACAGGAGAACACATATTGGGAAGACACACGGAAGAACACATATTGGGAAGACACACAGGAGAACACATATTGGGAAGACACACGGAAGAACACATATTGGGAAGACACAAGGGAGAAAATATATTGGGAAGACACACGAGAGAGCACATATTGGGAGGACACACGGGAGAGCACATATTGGCAAGACACACGGGAGAACACATATTGGGAAGACACACGGGAGAACACATATTGGGAAGACACACAGGAGAACACATATTGGGAAGACACACGGAAGAACACATATTGGGAAGACACACAGGAGAACACATATTGGGAAGACACACGGAAGAACATATATTGGGAAGACACACGGGAGAAAATATATTGGGAAGACACACGGGAGAACACATATTGGGAAGACACACGGGAGAACACATATTGGGAAGACACACAGGAGAACACATATTGGGAAGACACACGGAAGAACACATATTGGGAAGACACACAGGAGAAAATATATTGGGAAGACACACGGGAGAACACATTGGGAAGACACACGAGAGAGCACATATTGGGAGGACACACGGGAGAGCACACACTGGGAAGACACACGGGAGAACACATATTGGGAGGACACACGGGAGAACACATATTGGGAAGACACACGGGAGAACACAAAATGGGAAGACACACAGGAAAACACATATTGGGAAGACACACAGGAGAGCACACACTGGGAAGACACACGGGAGAACACATATTGGGAAGACACACAGGAGAACACATATTGGGAAGACACACGGGAGAACACAAATTGGGAAGACACACGGGAGAACACATATTGGGTGGACACACGGGAGAACACAAATTGGGAAGACACACGGGAGAACACAAATTGGGAAGACACACAGGAGAACACATATTGGGAAGACACACGGGAGAGCACACACTGGGAAGACACACGGAAGAACACATATTGGGAAGACACATGGGAGAAAACATATTGGGAAGACACACGGGAGAACACATATTGGGAAGACACACGGGAGAACACAAAATGAGAAGACACACAGGAGAACACATATTGGGAAGACACACAGGAGAGCACACACTGGGAAGACACACGGGAGAACACATATTGGGAAGACACAAGGGAGAACACATATTAGGAAGACACACAGGAGAACACAAATTGGGAAGACACACGGGAGAACACATATTGGGAAGACACACGGGAGAACACAAATTGGGAAGACACATGGGAGAACACATATTGGGAAGACACATGGGAGAAAACATATTGGGAAGACACACAGGAGAACACATATTGGGAAGACACACGGGAGAACACAAAATGGGAAGACACACAGGAGAACACATATTGGGAAGACACACAGGAGAGCACACACTGGGAAGACACACGGGAGAACACATATTGGGAAGACACACGGGAGTACACATATTGGGAAGACACACAGGAGAACACAAATTGGGAAGACACACGGGAGAACACATATTGGGAAGGCACACGAGAGAGCACATATTGGGAGGACATACGGGAGAGCACACACTGGGAAGACACACGGGAGAACACATATTGGGAAGACACACAGGAGAGCACATATTGGGAAGACACACGGAAGAACACATATTGGCAAGACACACTGGAGAACACAAAATGGGAAGAGACACAGGAAAACACATATTGGGAAGACACACAGGAGAGCACACACGGGGAAGACACACGGGAGAACACATATTGGGAAGACACACGGGAGAACACATATTGGGAAGACACACGGGAGAACACAAATTGGGAAGACAGACGGGAGAACACATATTGGGTGGACACACGGGAGAACACAAATTGGGAAGACACACGGGAGAACACAAATTGGGAAGACACGCGGGAGAGCACACACTGGGAAGACACACAGGAGAACACATATTGGGAAGACACATGGGAGAAAACATATTGGGAAGACACACAGGAGAACACATATTGGGAAGACACACGGGAGAACACAAAATGGGAAGACACACAGGAGAACACATATTGGGAAGACACACAGGAGACCACACACTGGGAAGACACATGGGAGAACACATATTGGGAAGACACACGGGAGAACACAAAATGGGAAGAGACACAGGAAAACACATATTGGGAAGACACACGGAAGAACACATATTGGGAAGACACACGGGAGAACACAAAATGGGAAGAGACACAGGAAAACACATATTGGGAAGACACACAGGAGAGCACACACTGGGAAGACACACGGGAGAACACATATTGGGAAGACACACGGGAGAACACATATTGGGAAGACACACGGGAGAACACAAATTGGGAAGACAGACGGGAGAACACAAATTGGGAAGACAGACGGGAGAACACATATTGGGAAGACACACGGGAGAACACAAATTGGGAAGACACATGAGAGAACACATATTGGGAAGACACGCGGGAGAGCACACACTGGGAAGACACACGGGAGAACACATATTGGGAAGACACATGGGAGAAAACATATTGGGAAGACACACAGGAGAACACATATTGGGAAGACACACGGGAGAACACAAAATGGGAAGACACACAGGAGAACACATATTGGGAAGACACACAGGAGACCACACACTGGGAAGACACATGGGAGAACACATATTGGGAAGACACACGGGAGAACACAAAATGGGAAGACACACAGGAGAACACATATTCGGAAGACACACAGGAGAGCACACACTGGGAAGACACACGGGAGAACACATATTGGGAAGACACACGGGAGAACACATATTGGGAAGACACACAGGAGAACACAAATTGGGAAGACACACGGGAGAACACATATTGGGAAGGCACACGAGAGAGCACATATTGGGAGGACACACGGGAGAGCACACACTGGGAAGACACACGGGAGAACACATATTGGGAAGACACACAGGAGAACACATATTGGGAAGACACACGGAAGAACACATATTGGGAAGACACACGGGAGAAAATATATTGGGAAGACACACGGGAGAACACATTGGGAAGACACACGAGAGAGCACATATTGGGAGGACACACGGGAGAGCACACACTGGGAAGACACACGGGAGAACACATATTGGGAAGACACACGGGAGAACACATATTGGGAAGACACACGGGAGAACACAAAATGGGAAGACACACAGGAAAACACATATTGGGAAGACACACAGGAGAGCACACACTGGGAAGACACACGGGAGAACACATATTGGGAAGACACACAGGAGAACACATATTGGGAAGACACACGGGAGAACACAAATTGGGAAGACACACGGGAGAACACATATTGGGTGGACACACGGGAGAACACAAATTGGGAAGACACACGGGAGAACACAAATTGGGAAGACACACGGGAGAACACATATTGGGAAGACACACGGGAGAGCACATACTGGGAAGACACACGGGAGAACACATATTGGGAAGACACATGGGAGAAAACATATTGGGAAGACACACGGGAGAACACATATTGGGAAGACACACGGGAGAACACAAAATGAGAAGACACACAGGAGAACACATATTGGGAAGACACACAGGAGAGCACACACTGGGAAGACACACGGGAGAACACATATTGGGAAGACACACGGGAGAACACATATTAGGAAGACACACAGGAGAACACAAATTGGGAAGACACACGGGAGAACACATATTGGGAAGACACACGGGAGAACACAAATTGGGAAGACACATGGGAGAACACATATTGGGAAGACACATGGGAGAAAACATATTGGGAAGACACACAGGAGAACACATATTGGGAAGACACACGGGAGAACACAAAATGGGAAGACACACAGGAGAACACATATTGGGAAGACACACAGGAGAGCACACACTGGGAAGACACACGGGAGAACACATATTGGGAAGACACACGGGAGTACACATATTGGGAAGACACACAGGAGAACACAAATTGGGAAGACACACGGGAGAACACATATTGGGAAGGCACACGAGAGAGCACATATTGGGAGGACATACGGGAGAGCACACACTGGGAAGACACACGGGAGAACACATATTGGGAAGACACACAGGAGAGCACATATTGGGAAGACACACGGAAGAACACATATTGGGAAGACACACGGGA
Source organism: Lissotriton vulgaris (assembly GCF_964263255.1). Lineage (NCBI taxonomy): Eukaryota > Metazoa > Chordata > Amphibia > Caudata > Salamandridae > Lissotriton > Lissotriton vulgaris. Next base: position 8,120 of record NW_028248380.1, on the reverse strand, counting down.
GAACACAAAATGGGAAGAGACACAGGAAAACACATATTGGGAAGACACACAGGAGAGCACACACTGGGAAGACACACGGGAGAACACATATTGGGAAGACACACGGGAGAACACATATTGGGAAGACACACAGGAGAACACAAATTGGGAAGACAGACGGGAGAACACATATTGGGTGGACACACGGGAGAACACAAATTGGGAAGACACACGGGAGAACACATATTGGGAAGACACACGGAAGAACACATATTGGGAAGACACACAGGAGAAAATATATTGGGAAGACACACGGGAGAACACGTTGGGAAGACACACGAGAGAGCACATATTGGGAGGACACACAGGAGAGCACACACTGGGAAGACACACGGGAGAACACATATTGGGAAGACACACAGGAGAACACATATTGGGAAGACACACAGGAGAACACATATTGGGAAGACACACGGAAGAACACATATTGGGAAGACACAGAGGAGAACACATATTGGGAAGACACACGGAAGAACACATATTGGGAAGACACAAGGGAGAAAATATATTGGGAAGACACACGAGAGAGCACATATTGGGAGGACACACGAGAGAGCACATATTGGCAAGACACACGGGAGAACACATATTGGGAAGACACACGGGAGAACACATATTGGGAAGACACACAGGAGAACACATATTGGGAAGACACACGGAAGAACACATATTGGGAAGACACACAGGAGAACACATATTGGGAAGACACACGGAAGAACATATATTGGGAAGACACACGGGAGAAAATATATTGGGAAGACACACGGGAGAACACATATTGGGAAGACACACGGGAGAACACATATTGGGAAGACACACAGGAGAACACATATTGGGAAGACACACGGAAGAACACATATTGGGAAGACACACAGGAGAAAATATATTGGGAAGACACACGGGAGAAAATATATTGGGAAGACACACGGGAGAACACATTGGGAAGACACACGAGAGAGCACATATTGGGAGGACACACGGGAGAGCACAGACTGGGAAGACACACGGGAGAACACATATTGGGAGGACACACGGGAGAACACATATTGGGAAGACACACGGGAGAACACAAAATGGGAAGACACACAGGAAAACACATATTGGGAAGACACACAGGAGAGCACACACTGGGAAGACACACGGGAGAACACATATTGGGAAGACACACGGGAGAACACAAATTGGGAAGACACACGGGAGAACACATATTGGGTGGACACACGGGAGAACACAAATTGGGAAGACACACGGGAGAACACAAATTGGGAAGACACACAGGAGAACACATATTGGGAAGACACACGGGAGAGCACACACTGGGAAGACACACGGAAGAACACATATTGGGAAGACACATGGGAGAAAACATATTGGGAAGACACACGGGAGAACACATATTGGGAAGACACACGGGAGAACACAAAATGAGAAGACACACAGGAGAACACATATTGGGAAGACACACAGGAGAGCACACACTGGGAAGACACACGGGAGAACACATATTGGGAAGACACAAGGGAGAACACATATTAGGAAGACACACAGGAGAACACAAATTGGGAAGACACACGGGAGAACACATATTGGGAAGACACACGGGAGAACACAAATTGGGAAGACACATGGGAGAACACATATTGGGAAGACACATGGGAGAAAACATATTGGGAAGACACACAGGAGAACACATATTGGGAAGACACACGGGAGAACACAAAATGGGAAGACACACAGGAGAACACATATTGGGAAGACACACAGGAGAGCACACACTGGGAAGACACACGGGAGAACACATATTGGGAAGACACACGGGAGTACACATATTGGGAAGACACACAGGAGAACACAAATTGGGAAGACACACGGGAGAACACATATTGGGAAGGCACACGAGAGAGCACATATTGGGAAGACATACGGGAGAGCACACACTGGGAAGACACACGGGAGAACACATATTGGGAAGACACACAGGAGAGCACATATTGGGAAGACACACGGAAGAACACATATTGGCAAGACACACGGGAGAACACAAAATGGGAAGAGACACAGGAAAACACATATTGGGAAGACACACAGGAGAGCACACACTGGGAAGACACACGGGAGAACACATATTGGGAAGACACACGGGAGAACACATATTGGGAAGACACACGGGAGAACACAAATTGGGAAGACAGACGGGAGAACACATATTGGGTGGACACACGGGAGAACCTAAATTGGGAAGACACACGGGAGAACACAAATTGGGAAGACACGCGGGAGAGCACACACTGGGAAGACACACAGGAGAACACATATTGGGAAGACACATGGGAGAAAACATATTGGGAAGACACACAGGAGAACACATATTGGGAAGACACACGGGAGAACACAAAATGGGAAGACACACAGGAGAACACATATTGGGAAGACACACAGGAGACCACACACTGGGAAGACACACGGGAGAGCACATATTGGGAAGACACACGGGAGAACACATATTGGGAAGACACACGGGAGAACACAAATTGGGAAGACACACGGGAGAACACATATTGGGTGGACACACGGGAGAACACAAATTGGGAAGACACACGGGAGAACACAAATTGGGAAGACACATGGGAGAACACATATTGGGAAGACACGCGGGAAAGCACACACTGGGAAGACACACGGGAGAACACATATTGGGAAGACACAGGGAGAACACATATTGGGAAGACACACAGGAGAACACAAACTGGGAAGACACACGGGAGAACACATATTGGGAAGGCACATGAGAGAACACATATTGGGAAGACACACAGGAGAACACATATTGGGAAGACACACAGAAGAACACATATTGGGAAGACACACGGGAGAAAATATATTGGGAAGACACACGGGAGAACACGTTGGGAAGACACACGAGAGAGCACATATTGGGAGGACACACGGGAGAGCACACACTGGGAAGACATACGGGAGAACACATATTGGGAAGACACACAGGAGAACACATATTGGGAAGACACACAGGAGAACACATATTGGGAAGACACACGGAAGAACACATATTGGGAAGACACAAGGGAGAAAATATATTGGGAAGACACACGAGAGAGCACATATTGGGAGGACACACGGGAGAGCACATATTGGCAAGACACACGGAAGAACACATATTGGGAAGACACACAGGAGAACACATATTGGTAAGACACACGGAAGAACACATATTGGGAAGACACAAGGGAGAAAATATATTGGGAAGACACACGAGAGAGCACATATTGGGAGGACACACGGGAGAGCACATATTGGCAAGACACACGGGAGAACACATATTGGGAAGACACACGGGAGAACACATATTGGGAAGACACACAGGAGAACACATATTGGGAAGACACACAGAAGAACACATATTGGGAAGACACACAGGAGAACACATATTGGGAAGACACACAGAAGAACATATATTGGGAAGACACACGGGAGAAAATATATTGGGAAGACACACGGGGGAACACATATTGGGAAGACACACGGGAGAACACATATTGGGAAGACACACAGGAGAACACATATTGGGAAGACACACGGAAGAACACATATTGGGAAGACACACGGGAGAAAATATATTGGGAAGACACACGGGAGAAAATATATTGGGAAGACACACGGGAGAACACATTGGGAAGACACACGAGAGAGCACATATTGGGAGGACACACGGGAGAGCACACACTGGGAAGACACACGGGAGAACACATATTGGGAAGACACACGGGAGAACACATATTGGGAAGACACACGGGAGAACACAAAATGGGAAGACACACAGGAAAACACATATTGGGAAGACACACAGGAGAGCACACACTGGGAAGACACACGGGAGAACACATATTGGGAAGACACACAGGAGAACACATATTGGGAAGACACACGGGAGAACACAAATTGGGAAGACACACGGGAGAACACATATTGGGTGGACACACGGGAGAACACAAATTGGGAAGACACACGGGAGAACACAAATTGGGAAGACACACGGGAGAACACATATTGGGAAGACACACGGGAGAGCACACACTGGGAAGACACACGGGAGAACACATATTGGGAAGACACATGGGAGAAAACATATTGGGAAGACACACGGGAGAACACATATTGGGAAGACACACGGGAGAACACAAAATGAGAAGACACACAGGAGAACACATATTGGGAAGACACACAGGAGAGCACACACTGGGAAGACACACGGGAGAACACATATTGGGAAGACACACGGGAGAACACATATTAGGAAGACACACAGGAGAACACAAATTGGGAAGACACACGGGAGAACACATATTGGGAAGACACACGGGAGAACACAAATTGGGAAGACACATGGGAGAACACATATTGGGAAGACACATGGGAGAAAACATATTGGGAAGACACACAGGAGAACACATATTGGGAAGACACACGGGAGAACACAAAATGGGAAGACACACAGGAGAACACATATTGGGAAGACACACAGGAGAGCACACACTGGGAAGACACACGGGAGAACACATATTGGGAAGACACACGGGAGAACACATATTGGGAAGACACACAGGAGAACACAAATTGGGAAGACACACGGGAGAACACATATTGGGAAGGCACACGAGAGAGCACATATTGGGAGGACATACGGGAGAGCACACACTGGGAAGACACACGGGAGAACACATATTGGGAAGACACACAGGAGAGCACATATTGGGAAGACACACGGAAGAACACATATTGGGAAGACACACGGGAGAACACAAAATGGGAAGAGACACAGGAAAACACATATTGGGAAGACACACAGGAGAGCACACACTGGGAAGACACACGGGAGAACACATATTGGGAAGACACACGGGAGAACACATATTGGGAAGACACACGGGAGAACACAAATTGGGAAGACAGACGGGAGAACACATATTGGGTGGACACACGGGAGAACACAAATTGGGAAGACACACGGGAGAACACATATTGGGAAGACACACGGAAGAACACATATTGGGAAGACACACGGGAGAAAATATATTGGGAAGACACACGGGAGAACACGTTGGGAAGACACACGAGAGAGCACATATTGGGAGGACACACAGGACAGCACACACTGGGAAGACACACGGGAGAACACATATTGGGAAGACACACAGGAGAACACATATTGGGAAGACACACAGGAGAACACATATTGGGAAGACACACGGAAGAACACATATTGGGAAGACACACAGGAGAACACATATTGGGAAGACACACGGAAGAACACATATTGGGAAGACACAAGGGAGAAAATATATTGGGAAGACACACGAGAGAGCACATATTGGGAGGACACACGGGAGAGCACATATTGGCAAGACACACGGGAGAACACATATTGGGAAGACACACGGGAGAACACATATTGGGAAGACACACAGGAGAACACATATTGGGAAGACACACGGAAGAACACATATTGGGAAGACACACAGGAGAACACATATTGGGAAGACACACGGAAGAACATATATTGGGAAGACACACGGGAGAAAATATATTGGGAAGACACACGGGAGAACACATATTGGGAAGACACACGGGAGAACACATATTGGGAAGACACACAGGAGAACACATATTGGGAAGACACACGGAAGAACACATATTGGGAAGACACACGGGAGAAAATATATTGGGAAGACACACGGGAGAAAATATATTGGGAAGACACACGGGAGAACACATTGGGAAGACACACGAGAGAGCACATATTGGGAGGACACACGGGAGAGCACACACTGGGAAGACACACGGGAGAACACATATTGGGAGGACACACGGGAGAACACATATTGGGAAGACACACGGGAGAACACAAAATGGGAAGACACACAGGAAAACACATATTGGGAAGACACACAGGAGAGCACACACTGGGAAGACACACGGGAGAACACATATTGGGAAGACACACAGGAGAACACATATTGGGAAGACACACGGGAGAACACAAATTGGGAAGACACACGGGAGAACACATATTGGGTGGACACACGGGAGAACACAAATTGGGAAGACACACGGGAGAACACAAATTGGGAAGACACACAGGAGAACATATATTGGGAAGACACACGGGAGAGCACACACTGGGAAGACACACAGAAGAACACATATTGGGAAGACACATGGGAGAAAACATATTGGGAAGACACACGGGAGAACACATATTGGGAAGACACACGGGAGAACACAAAATGAGAAGACACACAGGAGAACACATATTGGGAAGACACACAGGAGAGCACACACTGGGAAGACACACGGGAGAACACATATTGGGAAGACACAAGGGAGAACACATATTAGGAAGACACACAGGAGAACACAAATTGGGAAGACACACGGGAGAACACATATTGGGAAGACACACGGGAGAACACAAATTGGGAAGACACATGGGAGAACACATATTGGGAAGACACATGGGAGAAAACATATTGGGAAGACACACAGGAGAACACATATTGGGAAGACACACGGGAGAACACAAAATGGGAAGACACACAGGAGAACACATATTGGGAAGACACACAGGAGAGCACACACTGGGAAGACACACGGGAGAACACATATTGGGAAGACACACGGGAGTACACATATTGGGAAGACACACAGGAGAACACAAATTGGGAAGACACACGGGAGAACACATATTGGGAAGGCACACGAGAGAGCACATATTGGGAGGACATACGGGAGAGCACACACTGGGAAGACACACGGGAGAACACATATTGGGAAGACACACAGGAGAGCACATATTGGGAAGACACACGGAAGAACACATATTGGCAAGACACACGGGAGAACACAAAATGGGAAGAGACACAGGAAAACACATATTGGGAAGACACACAGGAGAGCACACACTGGGAAGACACACAGGAGAACACATATTGGGAAGACACACGGGAGAACACATATTGGGAAGACACACGGGAGAACACAAATTGGGAAGACAGACGGGAGAACACATATTGGGTGGACACACGGGAGAACACAAATTGGGAAGACACACGGGAGAACACAAATTGGGAAGACACGCGGGAGAGCACACACTGGGAAGACACACAGGAGAACACATATTGGGAAGACACATGGGAGAAAACATATTGGGAAGACACACAGGAGAACACATATTGGGAAGACACACGGGAGAACACAAAATGGGAAGACACACAGGAGAACACATATTGGGAAGACACACAGGAGACCACACACTGGGAAGACACATGGGAGAACACATATTGGGAAGACACACGGGAGAACACAAAATGGGAAGACACACAGGAGAACACATATTCGGAAGACACACAGGAGAGCACACACTGGGAAGACACACGGGAGAACACATATTGGGAAGACACACGGGAGAGCACATATTGGGAAGACACACGGAAGAACACATATTGGGAAGACACACGGGAGAACACAAAATGGGAAGAGACACAGGAAAACACATATTGGGAAGACACACGGAAGAACACATATTGGGAAGACACACGGGAGAACACAAAATGGGAAGAGACACAGGAAAACACATATTGGGAAGACACACAGGAGAGCACACACTGGGAAGACACACGGGAGAACACATATTGGGAAGACACACGGGAGAACACATATTGGGAAGACACACGGGAGAACACAAATTGGGAAGACAGACGGGAGAACACATATTGGGAAGACACACGGGAGAACACTAATTGGGAAGACACATGAGAGAACACATATTGGGAAGACACGCGGGAGAGCACACACTGGGAAGACACACGGGAGAACACATATTGGGAAGACACATGGGAGAAAACATATTGGGAAGACACACAGGAGAACACATATTGGGAAGACACACGGGAGAACACAAAATGGGAAGACACACAGGAGAACACATATTGGGAAGACACACAGGAGACCACACACTGGGAAGACACATGGGAGAACACATATTGGGAAGACACACGGGAGAACAC
>NW_028248379.1:22500-64046 GCF_964263255.1 Lissotriton vulgaris | reverse complement strand
CCACACTTACACATAAAACTAGGTCATGTCCACAGACCCCCACTTCCCTCCGACCTACCAGAGGTAGACACCATCCCGAAGATAAGCTCTGCACTGTTAGACCAAGTACTTGGCGAACAAGTTCTTTACAAAATCCATGTAAGATAACATATGATTAAGTCTACATGTATAGTTCAGCATACAAGGCTGCAGAGGGACACTGCAAAGGAATGGATCCTCTGCAGTTAGCAACCAACCTAGCTGGATCCTGCAAACAAAGCCAACTTCTGATTTTGTTGTTTTCTTGGAGGAAGTGTTGCCTGAGCAGAATCTGTTCTAGTAAACAGTAATGAAGCAATGTCCCTCTTCTTTTGCCTTTTCCTAGTAAGTTTTCAATGCCCACCTAGACCATCGATTGATTATTCTTGTTGATTATTCTTGCGGTGGAGTCCACGTTCCCATGTTGGTGAGGACTATTTCTTCCACCTCAACATTTGTGGTAAAGTTGTCTCAGATTTTATTCCTACGATAGAGCGCAGGTCACCCGACGAACTCCGTTTACCAAATATGCACACTTGGGCCCATAAAATATTTTCGTTATACTTCAATCAGGTAACCCACACTCTACTATCAGTAATCCAGTTCCTTTCTGTTTATTCCTGTGTACCTGATTTACCAATCCTCGTTTCAGGTACCTAAGATCACAATGGATCGAGGAGCTAGCTGTGGAGAAAGTAGACAACACACATACCATATACAATTTTCAATTAGGTTTTACTCTATAATAACCACAAACGCTAGAAGTTTCAAAAAACCTTTATCTAATTATCGTTTTCTTCAATTTCCATGAGCCACAGGTTAATACAAATCAAACTATCTATCACTAAGATTAAGAAGATAATATAACAATGAATTAAAGTAAGAAACATTTAGAAATGCGAAAAATAAAGGGAAGGGAAAAATAAGGAACACGCTAAATTTAGATCAGCAGACTTTCATAACTTCACTAAAAGGCGGGTAGAAAAGGAAACATACTAATTCAAAGCAGACTTTCAGTTATCACTAACTGTCTAAAAGAAACAAAACTTTATTTGGTTTATCCAGATGTTCTTATTCACTGACGGGAGGGTAAGAAATGGAACAAACTATATATGCATATGATTCAGCATTTGTCTAAAGGTGGGGAGAGAATGGAACATGCTAATACACCAGTTTGCACGAGAATCTTATTGTAGAGAAAAACAGGGTAAAGATCAAAAGGCAATTTGCTTTATTCGGGAAAAGGGAGAAAAGCTTAGATAGACCAACACCCACACTCACTTATATTTACCTAGGATAGATTGAAGACCAACCCTGGCCACGGGTCAGTTGGGAAAGGCGGGAAAGGACCCTCAAGGACTTAGGCTGCCAGTAGACGAGCAGGTACAGCTCATGGACAGTTAGGACAGGATAACCTCAGGACTTGGATCAGGACTGGGCTCAACAAAGGTTACGACCAACACCTGCAGCTTCGGATGCAACGCCTGCGCTACCCCCTCTCTGCAAGGAATCTGCCAATAACCCCGATTGGGTTCTCGAATCTCCTAGCAAAGTGCTTTGCCAGCACTTAAGGTTTCCAAACTCCGACTGAGTCTGGGGAAATTACGGACAGAGTGCTCCGCAGCTCTCTGTAGTAGTCACCTATAGAGTTCATTGGGTCAGTGATAGGTCAGCTATTCGGACAAGTCGGACAATTTCTCTAGCTAAACCTAGGCAAATTATACTGTTTTCGGGACAATGAACCACCCACAAATGTTGCAAGTGAAAGGTTCCCTAATTTCTGATTGGGCAAGAGAGGAGGTTAGGTCATGGTACCTCCTAAAATTTAGACTTTCTCAGACTTAATATTCATTTTCGAACCCACCCCTTACATTCCAGTTCCCATGGCAAGAGAGGTTTCAGCAGACAATGGGGTACACAATAATCTTTTTCATTTGTAGCAATTGCAGGTACAAGTCAGCTTCTTCAGCTAGGTCGGAGTGTAGGTTCCCAGGAGCATCTTGGCTTCGGCTGCCAGCTGGCTGGGTTCCACTGCTGCATGACTTTTGTTTTCCCCCATCACATGACTGGTTCTATTCGGACTTCAAGATGGAGTAGCAGCGCTTCCCAGGCCCCCCCTGAGGATGGTACATGAAAAGAAAGCGAAAACAATTTAGAAACACAGGAAAAAATGAATACACTGTATACCTTAAATGGCTATACTACATCCCTTACTTTATAATAACTATAGCATTAGGAGTTAAGCAGAACAAACGGCTTTGCCAAAGAAGCAGTGCAAGCACGGAGCATGTGAAAAACAAAGCGGCCATTTTTTGCAATACTGCGCATGAGCGACAAGTTCCCTCCAGAACTGCGAGTGCGTCACATCACGTGGGTATGACCGACGCATGCGCAGAATAATAGTTTTCCCGCAAAGCAGCGACCATATTAGAAGCAAGCTTCATTACTTTTAGTAAACACATAGGCAAGCGTCTCTGAGACACCCCCGTGTAGTGTAAAAGTGCAATATTAATAAGACAAACATGTTGAATTAACTTATTAATGTTATTTGAGCTTCTTGATACAAGCAAGTCACGTTACATGCGAATACTTGCTCAATCAATCCCCTCTTTGATGATATTTACTATCATCACTATAAATGGAACCAGATGCCAACATGTCACATGTTTTCCAACTCAATCTCCTCAATCATTCGATTCATCTTTTCTATCGTTTCTTTATTAGGGTGAGAATTTTTCATCTTTTTATAAATTTGATTATTCAGTTCCTCCAGTTCTAATTCATCCACGTTTCTCTTCACTCCTCTCTTATCCACAGTATACCTTTTCTGATGTTTGAGACATTTGCAACAAATGAATATAAGAAACACTACTATACTAATGCCCATGATTGGCAACAGTATTTTACTCAAAAGACTTTTCCCTAGATTAGTAAACCAATGCCCTACAGAGGAGAGACCATCAGTTAGTCTCTTCCAGGCACTGTCAACTTCCAGTGGTTTGAGCTCTTTTTCCAAATTTGTAATATTCCTCACATACCTTTTGATCTCCACACTTTTGTCAGGTATGTAAGTGCAACAATGTTGCGCTTTCAACATTCTACAGACTCTGCCCTCTTTTGCTAATAAGCCTGTTTTGTAAAACCATAGATCTGATCGCAACCATTTCGGTATTGACCATCAGGAAACCTCCAGCAGTGCCAGTAGATAACTGATCCACTACTGTTGACAATTTGCAAATTCTGTGTGTATTCAGAGTCACTCCCACTGCAGGTATCAATGCACTCAAAATATCTCCCACTATTTCTCCAGCACTCTCTCTCTTTGTGTGTGCTAATTTGTTAGTCTTTTCAATGCTTCCAGTGCTTTTTTCCACATGGTATATCTTTGGAAAGACAATACCAAAGTAACAGCTTCCGTACTAATGGTCCGGTAATTTGAAGTAAGCCTTGTTTCCGCATATAAAATAAATTCCGGGAAACACGGGCTCTGACCCATCTTTGAATCCCCAACCCCCAATTACCTTGTAATTATGTTCGCACTCACTGGAACCAAAGAATATGTTATTATAGTAACTAGTCATTCCTCTATGAAGACAAAGCTTCCCCTTCTTTTCGAAATCCAGCAACAAGGCAGCATTTTCTCTACCATTTGAGGTACTTTCTATATTTTCTTCCCATTTAGGAACTTTCTGAGTTTTATCTTTGGCCTTCCTTTGGAAGCTTTCTCTTTTCTTCTCTGCCATATCTAGAAATTATTTCTCCTTTTCATGTAGAGAACAAGTCAGGTTATTCTTGTGTGCGTCATCTATGTTAATTTTTCCTACAGTTAGAAAATAATCACCCATATATTCAGCTACATCTCTAGTCGTATGTACAGGATTCAGATTTCTTCGAACAGGAAGTTCAGAAAAAGTCACGTCAAAGTTTGAGTAGTAATACTGTACCGGTCCCCGTCTATAAAATAAGCTAGTCAATATACTACAGGAAATTCCATAGGTCAAGGGTAAGTGGTGGCAAGTCACGCCTTCAGCTACTGAAGTGGGTAGCTTCTTCCAGACATAACAGTCATCTATCTCCATTGTCTCTACATAATGTACTAATAGATTCACAAAAACATTTAAATGAGTTTTGTTCTGGATTTTGTTAAAGTGTAAGTCTTCCTCATCTGATGCTTCTAAATCTAGTTTTGTCTGTTTCAGGCTAAGTGATCTGTCTAATGCGTCTATACTTTGTGGTGCATTTCTAGTATGTGATTCTACAGTGTCGTCTGGTAAATTATTATTGGGGTACAGACTTGGGTTTTCGCTCATCATAGATAGAATGGTTATAGTCAGTCCTATCCAGAGTATTATAATTAGTGCTACACTACATACACATATTTGACAACACGTTTTACACCAATTACGCCTAGGTCTTCCATTTACACTGGAATCAGACATCTTGGGCTTAAGAGAAGTTCTCAACCCCTCTTTGTAACTTTATACAGGTTTTTCTTACACCGAGCAACTTCAGGTTGGCTCTTCTTCTTCGGTGCTCTGAATGGCAATCACCTCTTCGTCACTTTCGTCACTTATATCAAGATCTTCGAACTCCTCCAGTACCAGAAAAGTCCATTCAGGATCCTGATATTTACTGTTTTGTCTCTTTAGTCGGGCACTTTTTCTCTTAGGCTTAGTTCCAGATTTTTCCTTTTTTCTAGCAGCCTGTTTCCTTTCCTCAAGCTTTTCCTCTACAGTTTTTAGTCTTAGTCTCAGTCTTTTGATGAATCGTGGTTCACTTTTCTTTTTCTTGAATCTTTTAACTGGCACTGTTACTGGGCTTTCTTCTAGTGATCTTTTATTTTCATTCAGTTGTGACACATCTGCTTAGATGGTTTCTTGTTCCCTATCTGTCTGACTAGTTCCAGGTTTTGGTTCGGTTTCTTCTGCCTGGTCACTAACCTGACCTGGTTCAGGTGTATGCTGGATTTGGCTTTGCTTTATTTCAATTTCTTCTTCCTGAACACATTTATCTATTTCTATCTGATTCTGTTCAAGCACTTCGAACCCTTGATTTTCTTCTGCTTGAACCTTTGCTCTATTTTCTAATTTTCCCTTTTCAGTCTCAGGAGTTCTTGGAGGTGTGTCTATAACCTGTTCTGTCCCTGTCTGTCCTTCCTCGTTGTCTGATCTGACATGGATCTCAATAATCTGATTATCCTTTTCTGTTCCTGTCTCGTCCTCACTATCCCACTCTCTATCTAAGTAGGTTTGTCTTCTGGTTCTTATGGGATCGAATGTCAGGTCGATTACTGGGATCCACTCGGCTTGACTGGTGCTCGGTTGTTCGTCATCAGCTACTTCAGGACCAACGTCAGGAGACCCCTCAGCTGCACAACCTTCAGCCTCAGTTTCTTCGTCTTCAGTCACTCTTTTCGTATGACTGGCATGGATCCACTTCGGCACACCTGCACACTTCACCGCTGTTGTGGTAACAAGAATCACTTGTCTCGGTTTTCCCCACTTCAGTGCAAGGCAACTCGACCGGGTGTGTTTCTTTAGCACAACCCAATCCCCTGGGTTCAGATTATGGACTGGAGTTGTGGGCCTGGCGATGGCGTCTTCCCCAATCTGGTGAGAGATAGAATGCAGTTGGTCACCCAGTTGCTTGCAGTATTCTAGCACCAAATCATCAGAAATGCTTAGCAGTTTGTGTCCTGGTACCCATGCTTGTCGCATTACTCTTCCCATCAGTATCTCATGAGGGCTCAGGCCTGTCTTGCGATCTGGAATACTTCTGATTCCCATCAGGACAAGGGGCAAGGCGTCTATCCAATTCATTCCAGTAGACTCACACATTTTTCCTAATCTTGATTTGATAGTGCCATTCAGTGGTTCTACCACTCCAGAAGCCTCTGGGCGATATGCACAGTGCAATTTTTGGGTAATTTTGAGTGCTTCACAGAGCTGACCTATTATCTCATTGTGAAAATGCCCACCTCTGTCTGATTCAATTGTAACTGGAAACCCAAATCTAGGTATCAGTTCCCTTAGTAACAACTTGGCTACAGTAATGCCATCATTTCTCTTTGCAGGATAAGCTTCTACCCATTTTGAAAATAAGCAGACAATAACAAGGACATACTTCATTCCTTTACAGAGGGGCAACTGTATAAAGTCAATTTGCAGTCTGACAAAGGGACCTTCTGCTTTTCCGATTGTACCTGGTGTAACTACTGTTTTCTTTCCAGGATTAAACTGCTGACAAGTTAAGCACCTCTGGCAAAGTGCCTCTGCAATGTTCCTGAATTTCGAATTGTACCACGTCTGTTTAAAGACACGAACCATAGCGTCCCTGCCTATATGTGCATCTCCATGTATTAGCCGGGCCATAGGAGCAAGCAAGCTGTCAGGCAATACAGGCATACCATCAGTGTAAACCATAACACCATCCTCACTCCTTTCCTGACAACCAGACTTTCTCCACCTTCTCTTTTCCTTTGGTCCTGCTGCGTTTTGCAAATCTTTCAGTTCTTCCCATGATTGCACATCCTCAAACACCATAAGTTGGCAGCTGTTTCCACACCCCCCAACTTGATGTTGACTGACATTTGATACCGTGCACAATATTGGGCTAGTTGATCAGCATATCGATTACCTGCTGTCACATTGTCATTGCCAGATTTGTGAGCAGCACACTTGACCACTGCCAATTCTTTTGGTAACTGGATTGCCTCCAGTAGCTCCTGTACAATGTTCCCATTTCTGATAGGAGTACCTGAAGAAGTCAGGAACTCTCTTTGCAGCCATAATTGGCCAAAGTCATGCACAACTCCATAACCGTACTGGCTATCCGTATTTATGGTTGTCCTCTTATTTTTCCCAACTTTACAGGCTCTTGTCAATGCAATTAATTCGGCTACTTGTGCAGACTTGACTCCAAACAAATAGGATGCTTCTACTGCACGTTCTAATGTGCACACTGCATAAGCAGCACTTAGGCCTCCATCCTCATGTCTTAGACACGAGCCATCTACAAACAGCTCGAAGTCTTCAACAGGCAAAGGAATATCTTTAATGTCTGGGCGTGGTTTTGTACTGAACTCGGTCAGGTCTTTGCAGTCATGCTCAACCTCTCCCTTCACTTCTGCAATGAGGGAATCAGGTAATAGGGTAGCTGGATTCAGTATGTTACATCGAGTAATGGTTACATTTGCTGCGCCCACCAGAATCCTTTCATACTTAGTCAGCCGACTAGGAGTGAGATACTGGGTTTTAGTTCGGGTCAGTAAGATTACAACTGCATGTGGAACATATACAGTTACAGGATGTCCCATAATGATGGATTCACTCTGCTCAAGACTCATGCAAGTTGCAGCTACTGCTTTCAGACATCCAGGTAATCCAGCAGCCACTGGATCTAGAGTAGCAGAAAAATATGCCACAGGGCGTTTAGTCAAACCATGCGCTTGGGTCAGTACTGACAATGCACAATTGTCGTGTGTGTCACAAAACAGTGCAAATTCTTTCGAGTAATCGCATTCCCAATGCAGGAGGAGTACACAGACAGTCTCGTAATTTGGTAAAAGCTGACATGCTTTCTTCGTCCCACTCTACTGGGTCTTTTGCTGCTTTCTTTGTCATTTTTACTAGTGGTTTTGCTAGAACTGCAAATCCCACAATCCACTGTCTACAGTATCCTACAACCCCAAGGAACATTCTGATCTCTTTCTGAGTATGGGGTAGATGCATGTTCTTAATTATCCTGATTCTTTCTGTAGTTACTTTCCTGATACCTTTCTCTATCTGGTGCCCCAGATATTTCACTGAAGAGGTACAGAACTGTAATTTGTCTGGTGATACTTTATGCCCTCCTTCCCCTAAATGGTTCAGTAAGGCAATGGTGTCAACAACACAGTCTTTCCTACTTTTAGACGCCACCAAGAGGTCGTCTATGTATTGCACCAAAACTGATTCTCTAGGTAGGACCAAAGATTCAAGGCACTTTTTCAAAATCTGATTAAAGATTGAAGGACTCTCTGTGTACCCCTGAGGGACACGATTCCAGACGTAGACATGACTGTCGAATTCAAATGAGAAAAGAAATTTGCTGTCTGGATGTAATGGGATTGAAAAGAATGCATGACATAAGCCAATGATGGTAAACCATTCAGCATTCCATGGAATTTGGTACAAGATCACGGCAGGATTTGGCACAATAGGACAGCAAGGAACAACAATTTTGTTTACCTTGCGCAGGTCCTGCACTACCCTGTACTTACCACTCGGTGTCTTGATTCCAATTATGGGTGAATTACAAGGACTGCTCATTACCTCCTGTATGATGTTTGCTTCCAATAATCTTTTTACTTTGATGGCAACCCTCTGCCTTTACTTCTGAACTCATTTTGTATGGTTTGGTATTCGGGTAGACTGCATCTTCTCTTATAGCTATTTTAATTGGGTCAACATTTGCCATTAATCCTACATCTTTTCTAGTAAAATCCCACACCTCGGGTTTCACTGTCTGTTGGAGTTTTTCAGGTAAGTCTTGTATTGTCAGTCTTTTAATTTCTGAGTCAGGCCTTATTAACATCAATTTGTAAATTCCATCTACATCTGGGGTCTGAATTTTAACGCCTTTTGGTGTGCAAAAGATGGTGCAATTCATTTTGCACAACAAATCACGTCCTAACAGGTTTACAGGACTGGAGTCACAGACGACAAATCTGTGCATTTCTTTGAAGTTTCCTATTGTGATCTCCATGGGCTCGGTTACTGGGGTACTAATTAACTGATTAGAGACACCCACTACTTGGATTGCTTCTCCCGAGAGGGGTAGGTTTGGGACATCTGCTGTTCTCACAGTAGAACGGGTAGCACCAGTGTCCAACAGAAAGGTGACGTCATTTCCTTCAACCTTTCCTTCAATGTATGGCCCTGACTGGTCTACCGGCAAGGAGGCGCCAAGCACGCACTCCTCGTCCTCCCCCCTCAGGCACCGTCAGTAAGGTTCATCACAGAGGAATGTATCATTCAAAGTTGCTGCATTTCTATCCTCCCTTCCTTCCCAAACCTCTGCTTCCTCACTCTGTTGTGCTCTATTCCTATAGTTTGGCCTAGGTGCACGAGGCAACTGTTGCTGCTTTACCTGTTGCTGAGTCTTTCGTGGCCCCTCTTTCTGCACCTGTGGATTCAAATCATTATTGGGCACATTACCATTCTGTATCGCTGGACACTCGTCTCTCCAGTGCCCTATCTGTCCGCACCTGTGACAGGGGAACTTCTTCTTAGCTTCCTCTCGGCTCATTTTGACTCTGGGCTTCCCTCCACCCCAGGGCTTTGATTCTGGGTATTATCATTCATTTTACTTCACTGCTTTTCTTGTTGCTCTGCTAGTTTCACTTGTGCCCACATGACTTTTTCTTTTAATGCTTTCTGTTTATTCTCCATCTCATCTTCACAATACTTGGCGTATTTCAGGACCTCATCTATAGATTTTGCTCGCCAACAGATTTTATTGTCTTTAATCCACTGTGAAATTTCAGGTCTTAACCCTAACACGAATCGATAAATGAAATGGGTCATGTCCTTCATCTCAATATTATCTATTCCACTATACGTTTTGAACACCTGTAACAGTCGTTCATAGTATGAATGTACAGTTTCATCACGATTTTGGGTAGTTCTATCTATACGGGTCCAATCAGTTTCTTTAGCAGGCACTTTACAGTATTACTTGGTCATACTTTCTCATTACCTCTGCTGAGGGGGCTCCTGTCCTTGTGTCTCTGGCATACTCCTCACTGGGCCAATCAACGGCAATTTTGCATTCTGTCCACAAATCTACGGGAACTACAATGTCAAAGAACCCATCTAGATCTTTCAGGAGACATTTTTGAACCTTAATAAACCTCTCAACCTGCCTGTACCATTCTACAGGTTTTTCTCGTAATTTTGGGAAATTATTTGTGAATGACACAATATCCTGTCGGGACCATGGAACATATACATATTTCCCACCTGGCACTTCTCTCATGGGATACAATGTTTCAGCCTTGTCAGTTTCTTTTAGGACATGTTCAGAGGACACATGTCTGGACCTACTGTCTTCCTTTTTCTTCGCCCACCTCGTTTTCCATTTTTCTAGGTCTCCCCATTTCTGTAACAGGTTTAACAATTCTCTTATCTGCATCTTTTTTCCTGACACGTTCATGTTTTCTAAGTCTTTGTCAGAAAATTCTGCTCTATATGGTTTCTGCAATACCTTGGATCTGCTGACATCTATTCCCATATTAGCTGCGGTGTCCATCAGTTTCTCATGGAACGCTCTGGTATTTCTGGTAATACTTTTACAGATGAACAGTAGCTCTTCCTCACTAAGAGTGTTTAGCCTGTCTAGTCCCACGTTCCCAGCCATCAGTTCTTCCAATTCTATTCTTAGTTTGTAAATATCTAATGGTTTTGGCTGGGGAGTTACTTTTTCTAATTCTCACGTCCATCGATCTATTTCTTCCGGAGCCACTACCGTGGCACTTCGAGTACCTGAAGCTGTTTCTATCAGGACTTCTCTTGCACTATTCTGAGTGTTCTTCCTTGGAGCTCTACCTTCTGGTTCTCGTATGGGCAAGTCCTTCAAGGAAATTATAGATTCACATTCACTTGTCTGGTCATCAACTATTAAGGGCTCTTTTCATGGTGGCACTACAGCTGGAGTAATAACTGGAGCCTTTGGACTAGCTTGTTTATCCCCATAAAGAGGAACAACTGGGCCTATGGTTATTGGAATTGTCAGGGCTTCAGGACTTGAATTTAAGTGGGAAATTTTCTGAATGAGTTCACTTCTCTGCTTAGCTAAGGCTTCTCTTTCTCGATCCTGTAAAACCTTTTCCATAGAGGTTTCATGAACTACTTGTGGAATTAAAGGTGGGTAAAGATTTGGGGCAGTTGGAATGGTCGTACTGGATCCCTCACTACAGGATGGTCTATAACATGGAACAGTTGTATCGGTCATGCTAAATCCCTCTTTACTACTAGGCCTATAACCTGAACCTGCTGTATCAGTTGCACTGGCCCTTCTATTACTGGGAGGCCTAAAGAATGGATTTTTTTAACTCAAGGACCTAGACTCCTCATCATATGGAGGTGGATTTTTCATTAATAAATCCTCCAAATATTCATCTTCCGAATTGTGGTAAATTCTAATTACCCATGCTTAATTTATGCGGAAAAGTCAATAAGAATAACTCAGATAAATAAGAGGCAAAATCCGTGATATTTGAGGTTACTCAAAAAGGGTTTTATTCCTTAAAAAGGAATTGGGTATTTGGCTCGAGCCAAGGTGGCATACCATTCCGTCACCATATAGGTTCGGGAAGGGACTGACAGACAACATTTTATTGACAGTTATTCATATATATAGTCAATGCATTACAGTGCATTACAGTAAAGGCATATGCAGAAGGCCTAACAGCTGAGAAGAGAGATAAAATGCTCATACGTAACAGAAAAGGCGTTGCAATAGGCGTGCATGAAGGCGTGTATTAGAAACGTCATTTATCATGAGGTCACAAGTAGGTGGATCCATAAGAGAATCCTGCAGTGTCAGCAGAAATACATGGCAGAGATGCGCGCGCAGCAGCATGACGTGTGATTGACGTGTAACTGGAGGGTGAAGGGGACTTGACACTTAGCCCTACAAGTGTAGACATAAGTCTGGGATGTCAGATCAACCTAATCCCAAATCGTATCTGGTATCTTATGTTTAAGGAACTGTATTATCTGGAAGGGAAAGGTCTCTCGGACGGAGGCTATTCTATACTGGTTGTGAGTGTGTGTATAAGCGTCTACGTGTCTGCATGAGAGGCGAGGGGGGGGCATGGGCCTACCATGGCAACAGAGTCTATGAATTACTTGCACGGAGACAGAAAGGCCGTGCCCGTTGCTTCTGCAGCTGGGAGGATGTTTACCTGAACTACGAGACAGGAATGTATTTTCGAGGAGTGGAGCAGATAATTCGAAGGTTGAATACAGTCTTGGCAGGCAGTAGGCTGAGCTAAGCGCCGTGAGCCGCGCAAGGAGTAAGGCAGGGGTCACTGGTACAGAGGCAGCCTGGGCTGAGGCTTTCAGAGTCAGAAGGCAGGAAAAAGAGGCTTGATGACAGAATTCAGGGCCTACTTCGCCAGAGCTGAAAAACGTGTAAAGTATACCACAAAAAGACGTTGGCATAGCATATTTAGGAACTGAATATTCAATCCGTTCATGGCGGATCTGAAAGAGAACATGTTAACGTTGGACGCAAATGTATTTGCATCTTCATAGCTGGCACAGGAGGGAAGTTACATGCACTTCAAGCTAGTACATGGAGACGGTGGGGTACGCGTTAGGGAACATTACTTGACCAAAAATTTATATTTCCTCATTCCCTCCTTGTTCCCTACGGACCCTTCATGATACATCGATCCTCATGAATCGATCAATCTGTTCACGTAACATCATTTGCTCTTCTTTCTTCTTTTCGTGTTTTGAATGGGAATTTGAATGCGGAATGCATGATGTGGCGCACAGGCCGCAAATCGCCGGCCCACATTGTAGACACAAGCAGCAACTGAATACTATGAGAAGGGCAATGCCTAGGAAGGATAGGATCTTCCATCCCCAAGCGGTCAACGTTGTCCAAAACCAACCGGACCAAGTCCAGGTGCCTGGATTCTGGTGTATCAAACTTGCAATTTTATGAAGACGTGTGATAGCTTTATATACAGTTGGCGCGTTATCTGGAATGAAAACACAGCAACTTGACCCGATGACCTTACAAGCTCCACCTCTATCTGCCAAGATGACGTCAATAACAAGACGATTTTGAAGAACAACAACCCGCATGGCGGACTGCTCCTCTGTTAAGTTGCCTAGAGCTGAAGTAGTCTCATTCACTACTGCTTCGAGGGTTCTGGTTAATCTGCGTATCAGTTTACTATTAAAAACAGCACCTAGATAGGGGAAGAAACCTTTATTGAAGTCTGTATATTGCTCCCATGCCGTTTCAGTGTAATCGACAAGCGGGAGATCTCTTCGGAGTCTATGGTTTACTAGATTAGTATTTCTATGATAGTCAGGAGGGGCTAGAAAAACAGGTGGCAAAAGGAATGCAATGTAACAGGTACCATCCCAATCTAGAGGTAAGCATATGTATGCGGTATGGCCGCAAACAAAATAGGAATGACGTGAAGCTCTAAAGGTAGATTTGCCTTGATCACTGAATTCGACCACAGTAGTGCATTTACTATGACCTAAATGTACTGAACCATTTTTTCGGACACATAATTCGCCTGTGACTGGTAATACTGTCATAGCTGGTAAAACTGGTGCAGCTTCAGATTCAATAGTTAGAATCATGAAATTAACTGTGTAATTACCTAATCCGTACACTTCATTTTCTAGATCAGTTCCTGTCCCAACGGGAAGTCCCTCCTTGTCAGGGTAGCAGGCTTTAAGCAAGACTAAGTTCAGGTTTCCCCAAACCCAGCTTCTTTCATATACAGCAGTATCAGGATCTAGGGAATTAATCAATTTGAACCATGCGCCACATGAACCATTGTGAGTGAACGGGTACGGAAAGAGGGGCAGACCTCCCTTGTATTTCTGGTAGGGAGGGAGTCGGCCACATATCCAACAATTGGTAGCGTTATTAGTCTGATGGGAGTGATGTAACATACTAATGAAAGTGTTGTTGCGCAGCGCAAGTCTGTAAGACAATTCATGGGGAGGTCATTCACTGAAAGAATGTTCAGCAGTGACGTTATAGGCAGATTGTGCATGCTTGAAAATAGGGTAGTAGATGTGCAGCAAGATACTAGCAGCAATAATCAGAAGGCTTAGGAAAAACATAATCAATAGCGTCACTATACAGTGACTACGAAGTGATTTACGATATGCACGTTTCTTGAGTTGTCTCCGTCTATCTCTCTCTCTATCTCGATCTAGGGGATACATGTCAGAAACTAATTTAACCGATTCACCTAGGGGAGGACTTAAACAATTAAACTGTCTGACTTACTAGATCGTAATTTTAGTCTATATTCTTCAGAGGCGGTTTTCTCAACCAAAGGGAGTTTTGAATCAGTTTGTGTAGGAGGGCAGGGCTTAGAGTCCAAGTCCGAAGGGAGTCCGTGGAATTTCTTGACGTGGCTGGAATGCAACCACCCTTTCCTGCCCTCAACCTTTACAGCTGTCCTCGTTGTTAGAAGAACCAATTTCGGGGTTTGCCAGCGGGGCTCCAACGGACTTCTCCGATCGAAGTTGCGCACGAAGACAAAATCCCCCGGGACCACCTCGTGGGGCTTCACCTCGGTGTTGTCGGGAAAAGCTGCAGCTACCTGTGAACGACAAGATTGTAGTGCAGACATCAAGGAGGCAAGGTAATCTGTCAGCATAATACAGTCAACATCTGTAATTTTACGAGGAATAGGCGTCCCCCACATATTCGGTGGCCTACCAAAGACCACTTCATACGGGGATAGCCCAGTTCGAGAATGTGCCACCATCCTCATATAGAAGAGGGCAACCGGCAAAGCAACTATCCAGTCTACGCCCTTCTCTCTACAGATTTTGGAAAGTCGGATTTTTAGAGTCTGATTATGGCGCTCCACGAGACCTGCTGCCTCGGGATGCCGGACACAGTGGAACTTCCACTGATAGCCTAACAGGAGTGTAATGTGTTTCACAAGCTCGGATGAGAATGGCTGACCGTTATCTGAGTACACGATACGGGGCAAACCATACCGTGGGAAGAATTCACGAACCAGCTGCTTGGCAGTGGTCGGAGCAGTGTAATCTGGGACTGGATATGCTTCTGTCCATCGGGAAAGAGCACATACGACTACGAGGACATATTTGAAACCTCGACAGCGGTCCATCTGGATATAATCCATCTGGAGGACTTCAAAAGGGTGTTCGGGAGGCTGAAATCCACCTTGCTCTACGGGGATGCTTTTACCTGGATTAAACTGACAACAAATCATGCAAGTACGCACTTTTTGTTTGGCTGCTGCTCGTAAGTTCTTATTGTACCATATGTGCTGAATACTGTCTAGCATAGCTTTTTCTCCTAGGTGTGCTGGACTATGTATCGTGTTAATGATGACCTGAACCATAGAGTCGGGGAGAAACCATGTTGATTTTCCCTTCGTCATCCATCCCTGATCTGTTTGGATCCCTCCTAGTTCAGTCCACCTCTTTATTTCTTCTGGTGTGGCATGTGTCTGTATGTCAATTACATCATGGGCGGGATCCCTGACTGTCATGCAGCGTGTCGGTACTACTATTTGTGTCTGGTCAGTTACATGAGTTCGGTTTTGAGCAGTTTGCTTTGCTGTTCGGTCTGCCAGGTCGTTACCCTGGGAGATTGTATCAGTAACTTTTGTATGTGCCTTACATTTCATGATAGATATTGCAGTAGGTAGATGTATTGCATCTAACAAAGCTTGAATGAGGGGACCGTGTTGGATGTTGGCACCGTGAGAAGTTAAGTAACCTCTCTCTCGCCAGAGGACTCCAAAGTCGTGAACGACTCCGAATGCATAACGTGAATCAGTGTATATGTTGACTTTCTTATTCTTGGCTTGAATACATGCTTGTGTCAGAGCGATGAGCTCTGCTGCTTGAGCTGACAAGGTGTCGATACAATTGGTTTCAATAACTTCGGTGTCTGTCGTGACTGCGTAGGCTGCCACTAATTCACCAGTACTTGTTCTCATACATGAACCGTCCACATAAAGTGTCAGGTCTGGGTCTGATAATGGAACATCTGTCAAGTCTTGTCTGGGTTTTGTTGTAATAGTAATGACTTCAATACAATCATGCGCCAATGGATCTACTCCGTTTAATGGCAATAGCGTGGCAGGATTTAATGTGCTACAGCGTCTGATTTCTATGTGTGGTTGAAACAATGTCAGTTCATAACCTGTCAATCTTGCTATGGTCAGGTGTTGAGTCTGGGTTCGATTCAAAAGGACTTCCACGGAATGTGGAACCTGTACTGTCAATGGATGTCCTAACACTATGGAATCACTCTGTCTGATTGCTAAAGCTGTCGCTGCAACTGATTTCAAACACGCCGGGAGGGCCTGGGCTACTGGATCTAATGTGCTAGAAAAGTAAGCACACGGTTTGTGTGAACCTGCTTGTTCCTGAGTGAGGACTGACAAGGCAGTACCTTCACGTTCTGTGACAAAAAGTGTAAAAGGTTTTCTGTAACATGGTGTTGCTAAAACAGGTGCTTGACATAAGGCTTTCTTTAAGTCTTCAAAAGCTTGTGTATGTTCCTGAGTCCAAGGGAGGACAGTCGAAGTCGCTGCCTCCTGTGTTGTCAACTGAATGAGTGGTTTTGCTAGAAATGCATATTGGGGAATCCATTGTCTGCAGTACGAAGTGAGGCCTATGAAAGCCCGCACCTCCTTTTGTGTTCTGGGTGGTGACATGTTTACAATTAACTGAATGCGGTCAGGAGTGAGCTGTCTCCCCACTTTGGTTTAAAGTATTTTATTAAGGCATAAAAAACACGGGGAGGGGAGCAGGAGGTCAGGCAAACATACAATACAAGAAGCAAAACGTTGCAGCGAGTCAGAGGAAGAAGAGGGAGGCAGGGTGCCCCAGAGGGTAACAAGGCAAAAAAACATAAGGCAGTAAGGCACTGTAAACAACCCCCCGTAGGCCCCCACTCCCTAGGCAAAGCCAAGCCAGAATAGCACTCCGCGACACGGCAAAAGAGAAGCAACCCTACCACCAGCCCCTCGACCCCAGAAAAGGAGAAGAAAGAAAAGCAAGGAGGAAAGAAAAGAAAATAACACCCCAACATCCCCGTCCGAAAAGCAGCATTAGAAGCATATAACCTCCCCTCCCACCCCCAGCCCCCGGCCCCCAATCCGTACAATCACTCCGCCGCTGGCGCCGGCGGTGTCAGCCTAAGGAGGCGCAAGTACCGTGGGCACGTTAGCTCGCGAAATTCCGTGGACAACAGTGCCAAAAAGGGATGCCAGAGCTCCTCAAACTGATCAACATTCCCAGCCACCGTTAGCGATATCTTCTCCATACCCAGTACCTGCCAGAGCCTATGCAACCAACCAGTGATAGAGGGGGCAGTGGGGGTGCGCCAAAGGACAAGTATGTTCTGAACGGCTGAGCCTAGCGCAATCG
The DNA here is from genome assembly GCF_964263255.1 of Lissotriton vulgaris. Taxonomy (NCBI): domain Eukaryota; kingdom Metazoa; phylum Chordata; class Amphibia; order Caudata; family Salamandridae; genus Lissotriton; species Lissotriton vulgaris. Next base: position 46,857 of record NW_028248379.1, on the reverse strand, counting down.
CAATCTGCCTGCCCCTGCGGGATTTCAGCGGGTACATCAAGTCATTGGGGAGGCCAAGCAAGACATACGCGGGGAAGCGCGGGAGCTCAATCTCAAAATGCTTATCCACCTCATCTAAGACTTCCTTCCAGTAGGCCGACAGCACCGGGCACTCCCAGAGAATGTGCGTGAGGGTGCCCTCCTGTCCGCAGCCGCGCCAACAACCCTTATCGCCTAGTTTGCGCATCTCGTAGAGCCGCTCCGGGGTGTAGTACCAATAGGTGGACACTTTAGTGAAGGTTTCCGTCAGTCCAGTGTGGTATGCAGAGTGCCTCGCCCGATACGCAATCTTGTCCCATTCCTTGTGGCTCAGGGTCCTGCCCAGTTCCCTGTGCCAGCGCTCCCTCCCTGGGTTATGGTAGTGAAACGGCGGGGGCTGGAGAAATTTATACAAATCAGTGATGAGTTTGGCATCCGAGGCCCGGGTCACCAACCATCGCTCATAGGGCGCAATTGTACGGGCGGCGACGTCACGCACTGAGGGTTGAAGAGCCCAGTGGCGGACTTGCATGTAACGCAGTCTATCCCCCTCCGTCAGGCCAAACTCCTGTCGGAGCTGCTGGAAGGGGAGCACGCCCTCCGGCCCGTAGATCTGGAAAAGCGCTCTACATCCCGCACTCACCCAGTGGGAAAAGGCCCCCGGCTCCAGGCCCGGAGTGAAGTCCGGGTTGTCAGCAATGGGAGAGAACGGCGACGGAAAAGTGGTGAGCTCCCGTAGCTCACACACCGCGTCCCACACTCTTAGCGGGACCCGGGTGATAAAGGAGGCGTAGAGATTAGGCGGGCGGTGAACGCGCCGTAGGAACGGGACCTCCTGGAGGGTACGGCCCGCAACTGCCTGGTCTTGAAAGAGCCAGTGTTTGTCCGACTCCCACCGGCTCCACTCCACCAGGTACCGGAGCTGCGCCGCCTGGAAGTACTTCCGGAGGTCCGGGACCCCGAGACCTCCCGCCTCCGGGGCAAGCATGGAGAGGACCCGCTTCATCCGAGGCTTACGGCCTTGCCACACAAAGCGGGAGATGTCTGCCTGCGCCTGCCGTATCCAGCCCACGGGGGGCTGAAGTGGTAGAGCGCGGAAAAGATACAGGATCTGGGGCAGTATCGTCATCTTCACCGCCGCAATACGGCCCAGCCACGAGAGTAGGCCCTTGTTCCATCGGCCGAGTTCCTCCTTTATCTTTTTGCCTAGAGAGGAGTAGTTAGCTGCGACCATGGCAGGCAGGGTCGGAGCAAGCAAAATGCCCAAGTAAGGCACCGTAGAGGAGGACCACTGCAAAGGGAAAAGACTTTGAAGGTCCCGTCTGGTGTCGGCAGAGAGCGACACATCCAGTGCAGCCGACTTAGTCATGTTCATTTTAAAGCCCGCAACACGGGCAAAGGCGTCCAGCTCCTGGACACAGGCAGGGAGCGACCGCCTGGGGTCATCTAGGGTCAACAAGACATCGTCCGCGTATAGGCTGACAGTGTGTGTGTATTGCCCCATCTTCACCCCAATGGCGTCCGGGTTGTCGCGGATCCTCTGCGCAAACGGCTCCATATAAAGGGCGAAGAGGAGCGGCGAGAGAGGGCAACCCTGTCTCGTGCCGCGCTCAATGGTGAAGCTGCTGGAGCTTTGTCCATTGACACGTACTGACGCCGACGGTCTCCTATAGCAGTTAAAGACCATAGTGCGGAACTTCTCGCCGATCCCTAGTTTCCCAAGGACCAGCTCGAGGTATGGCCAATGAACCCTATCAAAGGCCTTCTCCGCATCGACCGATAGCAGCATCCGCTCCCCCGGGACGCGTGAGGCCTTTTCCAGGACGTGCGTCACTCTCTTCGTGTTGTCGACCGTCTGCCTACCGGGTACAAAACCGGCCTGATCTGCCTCCACCAAACCGGGTAAGTGTAGACCCAGTCTGGCCGCCAAGATTCCGGTGTAAAGCTTGAGGTCCACATTTAGGAGCGAAATGGGCCGGTACGAGCCGCACAAGGTCCGGTCCTTCCCCGGCTTGGGGATAACCGACACAGTCGCCGAGAGGAGGTCCGATGGGATGGCGCCCGGTTCGGAGAAGGAGTTGAACAAGCGAGCCAGGAGAGGAGCGACAGTGGGACAGAAGGTCTTGTAGAACAAGGCCGTGTAGCCATCCGGGCCCGGGGCTTTGCCATGCTTTAGCCGTGCGATCGCGGAGATGACCTCCTCCACGTGAATGTCCCTCTCTAGGTGGTCCGCCTGGGAGGGGTCCAAGACCGGGAGGGTCACGGAATCCAGATAGGCCTCAGCCTCTCCCGGTGGGGAAGATTCTGAAGCGTACAGTGCCTCGTAAAAGGATCGAAAGGTATCTGCCACCTCCGCGTCACCGGAAACCGGGATCCCATCCACTCCCACCAGCTCCTTCACCACATTGCGTTGCTGCGCAACCCTAAGCCTATGGGCCAGGAGCTTACCGCACCTGTCTCCGCCGGTGTAAAAGGCGTGTTTCAGGCGCAGCGCTGCGTACTCCGCTCGATCTAGATCCAACGCGGAGAGGAGTTTTCGTGCCGCCTTCAGTTGCTTCCAAACCCGAGGTGCCCCCGTCCGGCGGTGGACCTGCTCAAGCTCCCTAACCTGCGCCGTCAGTTCTTCCCTCTTGCGCTGGCGTTCCTTATTTTCAGCCGAGGAAATGGAGATAAATTCTCCCCTGACGACTGTTTTCAAAGCCGCCCACTGTGTAGCCAGGGACGTGTCAGAGTTGTTATTGTGGGTCAGGTAGTCCTGGATGACCTCCTCCACTCGCTTCACCACCGATTTCTTATGGAGAAGCGTGTCCCGAAGCCGCCACATCCCTCTCGAGGGGGGGGGCGCCGGCCACGCAAAAACTCCGGAGACCGGCGCATGATCGGACAGAGACAAGACCCCGATGTCCGTCGCCGTGGCGGCCGAGCGAAGTGGGCCGCTCACCAAAAGATAATCCAACCGCGAATAAGTGCGGTGTGCGTGGGAAAAGTAGGAGTAGTCCCTATCGGTGGGATGCATGGTGCGCCAGAGGTCATGCAGGTCCATCTCTGCAATCTGGTCCCGCACTGCTCTAGAAAGCTCCCCTGTCTGCGGAAAACGCTGGGCAGACCTATCTAGAGTGGAGTCGAAGACCATATTCAGGTCTCCCCCCAGGATGACATGGCGATCGGGCGAGGCAGCAACATCCACCAACACCGAGTCCAGGAAACGATCCTGGTGATCGTTTGGGCTGTAAACCGAACCAACCGTAAAGGTAACACCTCCTAAGCGCATGCGATACACTAAGAGCCTCCCCTTCTGCTCGGCATGTTTATACAGCACCTCCCCCCTAAAGGAGCTGGCTAGAAGAATGGCCACCCCAGCGGTCTTAGTCGCAGCAGAGGAAAAAAGTTGAGTGGGGAACTTGGCAGAGCGCAACCTATGGCAATCTCTGGAGAGTAAATGGGTCTCCTGCAGGAGGCAAATATCCGCCTGCGACCCCTCCAATAGGGAGAGGATCGCCCTACGCTTTACGGGGTTATTCAGACCCTTGACATTAAGGGTCACTACCTTCAGAGGTGGCATCGCCTCCAGGGAAACAGCGCGCTATGCAGCAGGCGGGGGATCAGCGGAGGGGGCGCGCGGGGCAGGGGCGCAGGGAAGGCCAGAGGCGGCATCGTACTCGTTCGGACAGCTTCGGACGGGACCCCCCCCACAACAAACCAACAATGAAAACCCCCCAAAACCCATTGATGGCAACCGGCCAAAACAAAAAGCAAAAAACAACACCCCATAGTCTCAGTCTAGCCCAAATGGGCGAGTCTGCAGAAAAGAGTCAAGTGGACGTCCAGCCACACACCACCCCCCCGCCCCCCCAACCCCCAGCCCAGCATCGTGAAAGCTAAGAGCCTCTCCCCCCGGAGAAAAATTAGGCCGTCAAGGCCACACCAGTAGACTCAGGCAAGTTCCTGGCCGCAGTCCTCAGGGCCTCCGCCATGTCAGCTCTGATGGTGGGCGAGTCCGGGCGACTCACTGGCGCTGACGATGGGCGCCTTCTCGACCTCCGTCGGCTCCGCCGCTCGGGGCGCCTCCATGCAGGTGTAGCTCCGTCCTCCTCCGTAGCAGTAAGACCCAGCACCCCGCAGACATCTTGCAAGGAGCGCAGTTGATGCAGTACCCCATTCCATCGAAAGATAAGACGGAAGGGGTGACCCCAGGAGTAGGCTGTCTCGTGCTCTCGCAGAAAGTCCGTAGCGATGCGGAAAGACCTGCGCTTTTGCAGTGTGATGGCAGATAGGTCCTGATAGAGCGCCACAGGTCTTTCGCGGAAGGTCAATGGTTGCTTCCTACGGGCCTCAGTCATGATGGCTCCTTTAGAGGGAAATCCGGCAAGAATGCCAGGATATCAGGCGGGGGTGCCGATGACTGGCGCTGGCGGCCCACCCTGTGTGCCCTGTCGATGCGGATGGGGAAATCCGCTCCCTCCTCCAAGATGTCGCGGAACAGGTCCTGCAGATAAGCCACCAGGTCCGCACCTTCATCGGCGGATGGAACACCCCGGACCCGGATGTTGTTCCTCCTGGACCTGTTCTCGAGGTCCTCCGAGTGGGCCTGGAGCTCGACACATTGCTCCCGGAGGCGGAGGACGTCCTGTTGGAGATGGGTTATCTCCTCATCGCGGCGTTGAGCCGCCGTCTCCACAGTGTCGACCCGTTCGCCCAGGCCCTCGACTTCCCTGCGCACCTCCCGGACCTCTCCAGCCACTTCGGTCTTAAGAGTCTGAAATTCCTCCTTGAGGGAGGTGAATAAGTCCTCCATGAAGGACCGCGTGACCGGCGGCTCGCCCGCATTTGCGTCCGTTGATGCCCGGGAGGCCCCCGGGGACGGCTGCGTCCTGTCGCGTAGTTGCTGGGACCTGCCGAGCATTTCCGGCAAGGTGCGATCACCCCGCGCTGCGCCACGTCTCCCAGTCATCTTGGGGCCCGGCAAAGCCCAGGATTAGTTGCTGTAGGCGAGCGCCACCGCTCGCGGGCACCAGATGTGAGGCCTTCGCCGAGGACAAGGATAGTGCGTCACAGGCGACAAAATGGCGGTCCGGGCATGGGCAAGACGGCCCTCGGGCCAGCAGGGCAGGCAGCAACGTCCGAAGAGTAGGCCTCCCGTCTCGTGTTCCCAGGGAGGGCAGTAGATGAGCTGGCGCCAGAACGAGTCGAGGCTCCCGTGTGAGAAGGGCGCGGGCAGGGGCCACCGGGCTCAGCCACACAAAGACAAGATGGCGGGAGGGTGGGACCCAAGAAGGCAGCCCGGGCCAGCAAGTCCGTGGGCAACTCTCAAATGATAACGGGTCCGGAAAGTGCGAAACCGGTGCCTCCCCCCATCACCAGTCGATTGCCCGGCTCGGGCACTGCCCGAACTCCGCCATCCAGCGCCTCCGGGCGCGGAGTTCGAAGGCGTCGCCCCCAAGGCCCCGGGCAGTGGGGGGATCGCCGGTACAGGGCTAAAGTCCGTCGCCTGGCAATGGTGCTTGCCACCAGGGCACCGCCAGGAAGCCACCTCGCTCCGCGGAGTCCTTCTAGTCCGCTCCTTCGGGATCTCCGGCGTTCCGCACTTCAGCACTCGGGCCAGCCAAGGCGTGCGGACAGCGCCGCACTACGCTCCGCCTCCAGGCTCCTCTCCTCGGGGCGACCCGGGCTCTAGTCCTCGGAGCGATCTCCGAATAAACTTTCCGGGAACTTCCCCCGGGGCTCCAGAAGTCAAAGTGGCACCAAAATGTGCCCCAGGAACTCCGGCACAATTCTCTCACCCGCAGTGCGGCTGCGGGGGGAGAGAGGCGCAGGAATCGGGGCTCGAGCTGAGCCGGGCCGGAGGAGCTACGGGAGGAAGCGTCCGCTCACCCCGCCATCTTGGCCACGCCCCTGTCTCCCCACTTTGGACAGCAAGTGACCCAGGTACACAACTTGCTGAACACAGAATTGCAGCTTCGAAGGGGACACCTTGTGCCCCTTGTCGGCCAGGAAATTCAAAACTGTCAGTGATGCATTTTTACATTCGGGCTCACTTCGAGCGGTGATCAGCAGATCATCGACATACTGAAGTAGGGCAGTGTTAACTGGCATGTGAATACTGTCGAGTTGTTTCTTCAATGCTTGACTATAGATGCTAGGGCTTTCTGTGAATCCTTGAGGTGCGCGTGCAAATTTGAAAGATCGTCCATTTAAACTGAATCCGAACAGATATTGACTTTCCGGATCGATTGGGACACTGAAGAAGGCGTTCTTGAGGTCAATTACAGTAAAGAACGTCGCTTCTGAATCAATGGCTGTCAGTAATGAAGAGATATCCGGGACCACGGGATACTGTGGTACAATGCATTTATTCAATTCGCGCAGATCAATAACTAATCGATAAACAGGTGGTGCATTTGGGTCAGTACGTTTAAGAACTGGAATGATAGGAGAATTACATACATTGGAGTCAGTTTCCACAACCACTCCTTGTGCAATGAGCTCGTCAATGATTCTCAGTAAAGCCACTACAGCATCTGGGGGTAACTTGTATTGTCGAATCCGTGGTAATACTACTCCTGCTTTGAGTGTGACTCGATATGGTGTAATGTGCATACAACCTACATCAGTGGGGCCTTGTGCCCACAAATGTGCAGGGACATTCTGTACCCGGTGATCCATGTCTCGCAATACATAATGGCCTTTAAAATCTCGCAAGAACAATCGTACTCCTTCCGGAGAACAGCATATAATAGCTCCTAGAGCTTTTAATGTCTTTATGCCTAGCAAGTTTTCTGGGCATGATTTCGTAAGCAATAAATCTGTAGTCCGTGTCAAAGGACCGACTGCAAGAGGAAGGGGTTGTGATACTTCATTAATAATGGGTTTTCCTGAAAATCCAAGGGACACGTTCTGTGAGCCTGAGAGGGGTGCCCCTGGAACCTCATTGTGGCTTATCGTAGTTCTGCTTGCCCCTGTATCGATGAGAAACTTTCTGTCTTTTCCTAATACTTGACTGTGTACATAAGGACCCTCTTGATCTACAGGAACCTCAATAAGAGGCAAGCCAAACTCCCTCTCTAGGCTGCTTCATGTGTATCGTTGATAATCGGGGTAATCATTTTGTGCATACTGGTACATCTGCTGTGTCGTGTTTTGTGTTGCGGTGATAGGCTGTTGTTGGGGTACTGCTACGGTCTGTGATGAAGCTGGCATAGGCGGAATATGTTGTATATTCTGGGGTACTTGTTGTTGAGTCTGATCTTGTCTAGGTGGACGCGGTCTCTCCTTGGTCTTACCCGTGGAGATATTGTGTTTCAGAACTGCACAATCGTTTATATAATGGCCTGGCTGTTTACAGTAGTTACATACTCCCTTAACAGGAGCTGTCGAATTACTGGGCTGGGTCGCACCCTTCTTGTGACCGTCGGCGAGAACCGACTGGGCAACTAACATTTTCATTTTTGTATCTTTCATACGTCTTTGTTCGTGTTCTTGTTCTTCTCTAAGTCTATTCTGATGGTACTGTAACATTTGTAACATTTGTGAAGGAGTATTAGCTTGCCAAGTGCTTTCTACTTTCAGTACCCTATTCTTAACCTGGGGCAGGGAATTCTCGACCAATTTCGTTACAAAAAGATGTGGATATGACTCGCTACTTGCTTTCAGACCGCTATTAATACCAAAACATTTCTCAAATCGGGTATAGAAATCACTAGTGTCTTCATCAGGTTTCTGTTTGCAGGCTGATATTGCACCCCAATCTTCCTTTTTCGTACTCAATAAACGCAGTAATACTTGTACTAACAATCCTGGTAACGCCTTGACTTTGTCTCCAAGCCCTAGGCCTGCAATTCGAGTATTTTCTTCATTTTCTAATGCAGCCCAATCAATTTTTGCGTCTCCCACCTCCCACTCTTTTTCTTTGAGTTTCTCATATACACCGGGAGGCAGTAATACTTTCAATATTTTCATAAGGTCTGGATAAGTGTAATCGCCCATTAATAACATATCTTTTATTTCACGGTGAAAACCTGCGGGATCTTTGTCATGGCTAGGTACTAATTTTTTCATTTCCAATAATTCTATTTTAGTTATGGGTGTGTACACAAACACGCGTCTAAGCGTATTGTCTGCATTCTGAACTGTGTGCACTTCTCTCAACGGATTCTGTCTGTCCATGTAATACATTTTTCTTTCCATGACATGTGCTGAGTCGGTCTGTGGACATAAGAAGGCACTATATCTGTGTCGGTGTTCTAGAATTACTTTAATTAGATCGGTACCTAGACCTCTCCATTTGTTCATGAGCAGTTCTACTAATATATCAGGCAGGGGGCCTGGATCTGAATGTTGGCTTCTATACAATAAAAGTAGGTGTTGTATCATGTATGTACCAGCTAAACGCTGTTCACTCGATGTCAGGTTCAAAAACGTATGCGCTAACGCATCATCACCATATTTCTCAGAATTGTCAGCCCATTGCACGGCTGACCTGGCTAATTCTTGTTCGTCCATAGAATCGAGCACATGGTACCCCATTCGTTCTCGGAGCCTGTTGTCAGTGGCTTGGAATAAGTGTTCAGGAGTTCGCGGGTTACACATAGCTTCCTGAAAAAGTCTTTTGCTTTCTGGACGTACTGGACGTATTGAATTATTATAAGGTCTTCCTTTACCTACATAAGCTATCATTTCTCTAACTGGTAACTGTGTGTGTTCTGGTGTCTCTTCTGGTTCGTTCTCCTCCTCTGAGGATTCAAGTTTGTCTGAATCAATTTCCTGTGGTGGCTGTCTTCTTTCATGCATTTTTGTTATTGCATTTCTGATTCTTCGGTACATATTTTCTATACAGGCCTGTTTATCGTGATTCCCATCTGCTATATTCTGGCCCCACCTGTGGAGTGCTTTTACGTCATCCGGGTTCATACCCGGCCTATCCACTTCTCTTATTAAACAGTTTATAAGAAACCGTAATATCTTGGCTTGAGTATCTACTTTCTGGTAGGCCATGGCCTCCTTAATACTTTCAGGCCCTACCCCTGTTTGGACAAACCGATATATTCGATCTAAATGATCTACCATTCCAGGTAGTGTTAATAAAAAGTTTGTGACTCGTCGCAATCGTACTGATGCGAGCAACATTCTTTCGTCATTCTTTTTACCAGGTACTGGATCATATCTACAGTCTGCAAGACGATCTCCATAGATTGTAATATCGCCTGTTCTAGGTGTACGTTGCTGTGCTAGGTCTCTATAGGTCAACCGATGGGCGGATGGCGGGGTCTGGAAACCTGTCGCTCCTCCGGACGCGCCTCCTGAGGCGCCGGCTCCGAAGGGGTTCGTTGGGTGCAAAGCAGGGGGGGCAGGTCCAGGAAGAGGTGGAAGGACGGCTGGAAGACCAGGAGGAACGGGAGGAGGAGTAGCTTGTTGGGGAGGAAGGAGCTGACCATCTTGGCCGCCAGGAGGAGGTGTGCGTGGCGGTGCGGTATTAACATATTCGGGGGCTACATCGTCTAGATAGGAAGAAAGGAAAATGTCCTTTGCTGTTTTCTGGTGCATTTTAGTCGGAAGCAGTGGGGGTGGTAGGTTTTTCGGTACTTCCGGGGTGGCCTTAGGCAAACCCTCAGTCAAGAGGGGATACATGCCATTCATGAGTGTGTTTCGCTGTCTGTCTACTTGTTCTAGTTTTACTCGGGTACCTTCCTCAACTAATACGTTTTCTCGGGCCTTTTCAGACTCCTCCCTACTTTTCTCTTCTAGTCTGTGTGCTTTTTCTGTGCGCCTATGCGATTCTTTACGCCATAGTTCAATGGCATCTTTCTGTGACTGTCTGGCTTTCTTTTTCCATAAGGCTTCTTCTACTCTCATGATGCAATCTGCATCCCATGTCCCAGCAGCGGGCCATCTCTGATTCTCTGATAATTCTTTAGTGTAGTCCACCCATAAGTCGAGAAATAAAACGGCATCTAGGCCATGCTTGTGGTACATAAAGTACCCTGGAGTGTCCCTAGGTGGAATGGGAACAGCTTCTTCTAGTACTCCTTTTCTAGTTTTTATTTGTCTTAATTTGGAGAATAACGGCATCCTGAAATCTGGCTACTTGGTTCTTACTCAGATATGAACACACTGAACACAATAATCACAACAAAGAAGATCGAACACTCACTCATACCACGACATTTGAATGACACATTAAAACGAACAACAATAATTATAATAAAACCTACTAACTGCGTGAAACTGGATGTACTGCTAAACAGTACAGATACACCGTAAACAGTGCAAACAAGATATACTGCTAAACAGTACAGATACACTGCTAAACAGTGCAGACCAGGTCTGTGTACCCAAACCCGTCTTGACCGGCACAAACTAATGCGCACGTCTAGATGCGTCCCTAGCAACGGTACTCACCGGGAAGCACGGAAACAGAAGGCCTCGGAAACTCTGGACTGGACTGGACCGGACTGGATTCGGACTCGACTCGTGACGCAGATACTTCGGAACTTCGGAACCTGGTGGGCCTCCGTATACCTCGGATCTTGCTCTCTCAGCTAGGCTCTGGTCGGGATCCTCCGCACTCCTCACCGCCTCGTCTGGGTGTCGATCGCAGCCTCAGTCACCTCCGTTGGCCTGAGGGAGATACAGGAAATCCTGCGGGTACGCGTAGTTGTCCGTCCGGCTGTGGCAGGGGGCCAGGCCTGCAACGCACCGCCGGCGCGTGAGATGGGGGAGGGGTCCCTGTTCGGGCGCCAATTATGTGGTAAATTCTAATTACCCATGCTTAATTTATGCGGAAAAGTCAATAAGAATAACTCAGATAAATAAGAGGCAAAATCCGTGATATTTGAGGTTACTCAAAAAGGGTTTTATTCCTTAAAAAGGAATTGGGTATTTGGCTCGAGCCAAGGTGGCATACCATTCCGTCACCATATAGGTTCGGGAAGGGACTGACAGACAACATTTTATTGACAGTTATTCATATATATAGTCAATGCATTACAGTGCATTACAGTAAAGGCATATGCAGAAGGCGTAACAGCTGAGAAGAGAGATAAAATGCTCATACGTAACAGAAAAGGCATTGCAATAGGCGTGCATGAAGGCGTGTACTAGAAACGTCATTTATCAGGAGGTCACAAGTAGGTGGATCCATAAGAGAATCCTGCAGTGTCAGCAGAAATACATGGCAGAGATGCGCGCGCAGCAGCATGACGTGTGATTGACGTGTAACTGGAGGGTGAAGGGGACTTGACACTTAGCCCTACAAGTGTAGACATAAGTCTGGGATGTCAGATCAACCTAATCCCAAATCGTATCTGGTATCTTATGTTTAAGGAACTGTATTATCTGGAAGGGAAAGGTCTCTCGGACGGAGGCTATTCTATACTGGTTGTTAGTGCGTGTATAAGCGTCTACGTGTCTGCATGAGAGGCGAGGGGGGGGCATGGGCCTACCATGGCAACAGAGTCTATGAATTACTTGCACGGAGACAGAAAGGCCGTGCCCGTTGCTTCTGCAGCTGGGAGGATGTTTACCTGAACTACGAGACAGGAATGTATTTTCGAGGAGTGGAGCAGATAATTCGAAGGTTGAATACAGTCTTGGCAGGCAGTAGGCTGAGCTAAGCGCCGTGAGCCGCGCAAGGAGTAAGGCAGGGGTCACTGGTACAGAGGCAGCCTGGGCTGAGGCTTTCAGAGTCAGAAGGCAGGAAAAAGAGGCTTGATGACATAATTCAGGGCCTACTTCGCCAGAGCTGAAAAACGTGTAAAGTATACCACAAAAAGACGTTGGCATAGCATATGTAGGAACTGAATATTCAATCCGTTCATGGCGGATCTGAAAGAGAACATGTTAACGTTGGACGCAAATGTATTTGCATCTTCATAGCTGGCACAGGAGGGAAGTTACATGCACTTCAAGCTAGTACATGGAGACGGTGGGGTACGCGTTAGGGAACATTACTTGACCAAAAATTTATATTTCCTCAGAATCACCCGCAGTCATTAAGGGCCAGATGTAGGTAATTCATATTTACCGAATCTTAAATACCGAATTTTACCGATTCGGTATTTAAGAGTCGGTAAATATGAAGGGGGAGATGTAGGTATTACAGATTCTGTAAATACCGAATCGTTAAGTTTCGGTATTTACCGAATCTGTAAATACCGAATCGGTATTGCCCATTGATTCCTATGGGCCTTAAAGCCCATAGGAATCAATGGGCAATACCGATTCTGTAATTACAGAATCGGTAAATACCGAATTTTGCAAGGGTGCAGGGGGTGTCACTTTGACACCCTATGGCACCCCAAAAATAAGCATGTGCGCCATGTGGCACACAGACATGCCCTAAGGGCATGTCTGTCTGTCACATGGCTAGGCGTGCATGCACACATGTGCATGTACACCTGAATTCAGGATTTTAACACCCAATTGGATTGGGTGGTAAAATTCCGAATTTGTAGGGCCTTTGGGACTCAGAAGAGTCCCACCTACATCTGGGAATTACCGAATCGGTAAAAATACCGATTCGGTATTTTATAGATTCTGGAAATTTACTGATTCAGTAAATTTACAGAATCTGTACAATCTGGCCCCCTACATCTCAAGATGCCGTTTCCGACCGGTGTTTGCCACCTACATCGGGCCCTAAGTGTTGTGTTTTCTCTGTCCTTTTCCCTCCCATGGGTTCATCTACACCTCGCACTGAAAATAGTCCTTTTATCATCATGTTCTGTCTCCACTGTTTCATTTTTTTCTCTTTGGCTTCTCCCTGCATTTTTGGATACCATTTACTTATTCCCTTGCCAATTCTAGGTCTATCTCTCTCAAAGGCCTCAATCTCCCATTCTTCTAGGGCCTCATATTGCGTCAGTCTTGGTCGGGGATGCAAGTCATTCATTCGGGTCCTCAAATTAAACAAAATTCTTCCGTTAAAGGTACCATTTAACGGAAATGCCAAAATTCCGTCATCTTTGGTGTCTTCTACCCAATTTTCCAACCATACACAGGTATGATACCCTTTGTCAAACATCATAAACGATGCGGGAGTATTAGGTGGTGGAATGATTACACCTTCTCTAGTTTTTATGGGCTTATCTTTCTTGAAGTAATTTTTCACCTTATCTACAAGAGTCATTTTTCTCTTGCTTCCGTACATATTATAAGGTCTGCCTCTTAGTATCTGATCCTTACCAAAACCGAAATATTTCGGATCAGGTAAAAATTTGGGATACCACATATACCTCGTAAGACCTAACTCGGGCTTGAATTACGTACTTTTGTTTATAAATTTTCTTCCAATGCTAGCGTGTCTTGTATATTTCAACCACCAATCAACACTGTGATTGCAAACAACTTCAACCAATGGGTCCGCGGCCTCTTCGTGAGACGCGGTCTCACGCTCCGGCACTCACCCCTCCTTTACAATACCAGCTCCGTTACACACCCGCTGTTTCGACCAATACCAGTGCGGCACAGAGTGACATCAGCGCAGCTCCGTGACTGACTCCCTCCTTCACAAGGTAACGGACACTTGATTTCTTTCTTAAAGTGCAAGTGCTTTATTTAGTTTACAACGTATAACATTCGCCACTGTACTCGAGTGTCTAGAAATAAAGATTTGTTTCACTGCAAGTAAACCTCTTCTGTCTACTTTTCATACACTACGGATAGACCCTTCTGCCTACCCTTCACACAAGCATTAGAGAACCTGCTACTTCTTTGACTCATCCACTCTTTCCGGGATATACACTAAGGGCTCCATTAGGATGGCGGTCGGATTGCCCCCGCCAGGCTGGCTGTAGCCACCGTAAGCCTGGCGTGGGAAATCCGCCTGCCATCCTTCCCTGTATTGCCCCCGCCATATTAGAATGGCGGGGGGACCACGGCGGAGCAAAACGCCGCCCGACACTTTCCGCCCCGGTCGCCTTGCGGCCGGGTCAGAAAACGAGTAACATGCAGGCGGTGTCTGTCAGACACCGCCCGCAATATTACAATGGGCATTTTTCAATGCCTTTCCGTGGCGGCAATGCCGCCACGGAAAGGCATGCGGTGTTCACTCTGGGGGCCCCCTGTGGGCCCCCAGAGTGAAGGCCAAAGGGGGGTGGCACACGGGGGGGTACCTGTGGTACCCCCCTGCATTTACATAATCAAAGCGGTAGGCACCGCGCGGTGCCTGCCGCTTTGATTATGTAAATGCTGCAAAGCATTTTTAGTATTGTGGCGGGCGGAGCACAGAGCTCCCCCGCCACAATACTAAAAATACAGGATGTGCCCGCCACAGTGGCGGGCACATCCTAATGGTGCGTGCGGGACCCCCGCCCTTAGGGGGGGCGGTCCCGATTTCCGATAGGATGGCGGGCGGGCAAAGCCTGCCCGCCATCCTAATGGGGCCCTAAGTCTAAAGTTTCACTAGCGAACTCTTTTGCAATCACTCGAGCTCCGACGAACGTACTACTCCTTCCTCGTGTGACCCTTACTAGGTAATATCACAACTGAAGTTTCAATAGCGAACTCGTTGCTATCATTTATTCAACTATTCATGCAGAAACCCTAATTAGCGCTTCCAGTTCTGCCTAACCATGCACTAATTTTCCTCAATGTAAGTGACCTCTCTGCAAAGTGGATTCTCCTCACCACCCGCTTTTCTGCCCCCGGGGATTCCAGACAACATATAACAATCACTAACAAGTGGTTAATACAATTTTAAAAATCACATAGCAACATTTTATCACAACCTAAAAAAAAAACCATTTCATAGCATTTCAAAACAATATTTTTACAGTCGATCGATCGATTTTCAAAGAAAATATTTTTAGCAGCACATTTTAATTTTCACGGTTTATCAACAAATAACCTATCTACCTATCTCAACTAGTCCTAACCATTTCCTCTGCTACCAGAAAATTACTGATAGAGCGCGCAGGTTACCCGACCAACTCCGTTTACCAAATATGCACACTTGGGCCCATAAAATATTTTCGTTATACTTCAATCAGGTAACCCACACTCTACTATCAGTAATCCAGTTCCTTTCTGTTTATTCCTGTGTACCTGATTTACCAATCCTCGTTTCAGGTACCTAAGATCACAATGGATCGAGGAGCTAGCTGTGGAGAAAGTAGACAACACACATACCATATACAATTTCCAATTAGGGTTTACTCTATAATAACCACAAACGCCAGAAGTTTCAAAAAACCTTTATCTAATTATCATTTTCTTCAGTTTCCATGAGCCACAGGTTAATACAAATCAAACTATCTATCACTAAGATTAGGAAGATAGTATAACAATGAATTAAAGTAAGAAACATTTAGAAATGCGAAAAATAAAGGGAAGGGAAAAATAAGGAACACGCTAAATTTAGATCAGCAGACTTTCATAACTTCACTAAAAGGCGGGTAGAAAAGGGAACATACTAATTCAAAGGGGACTTTCAGTTATCACTAACTGTCTATAAGAAACAAAACTTTATTTGGTTTATCCAGATGTTCTTATTCACTGACGGGAGGGTAAGAAATGGAACAAACTATATATGCATATGATTCAGCATTTGTCTAAAGGTGGGGAGAGAATGGAACATGCTAATACACCAGTTTGCACGAGAATCTTATTGTAGAGAAAAACAGGGTAAAGATCAATAGGCAATTTGCTTTATTCGGGAAAAGGGAGAAAAGCTTAGATAGACGAACACCCACACTCACTTATATTTACCTAGGATAGATTGAAGACCAACCCTGGCCACGGGTCAGTTGGGAAAGGCGGGAAAGGACCCTCAAGGACTTAGGCTGCCAATAGACGAGCAGGTACAGCTCATGGACAGGTAGGACAGGATAACCTCAGGACTTGGATCAGGACTGGGCTCACCAAAGGTTACGACCAACACCCGCAGCTTCGGATGCAACGCCTACGCTACCCCCTCTCTGCAAGGAATCTGCCAATAACCCCGATTGGGTTCTCGAATCTCCTAGCAAAGTGCTTCGCCAGCACTTAAGGTTTCCAAACTCCGACTGAGTCTGGGGAAATTACGGACAGAGTGCTCCGCAGCTCTCTGTAGTAGTCACCTATAGAGTTTGTTGGGTCAGTGACAGGTCAGCTATTCGGACAAGTCGGACAATTTCTCTAGCTAAACCTAGGCAAATTATACTGTTTTCGGGACAATGAACCACCCACAAATGTTGCAAGTGAAAGGTTCCCTAATTTCAGATTGGGCAAGAGAGGAGGTTAGGTCATGGTACCTCCTAAAATTTAGACTTTCTCAGACTTAATAATCATTTTCGAACCCACCCCTTACATTCCAGTTCCCATGGCAAGAGAGGTTTCAGCAGACAATGGGGTACACAATAATCTTTTTCATTTGTAGCAATTGCAGGTACAAGTCAGCTTCTTCAGCTAGGTCGGAGTGCAGGTTCCCAGGAGCATCTTGGCTTCGGCTGCCAGCTGGCTGGGTTCCACTGCTGCATGACTTTCGTTTTCCCCCATCACATGACTGGTTCTATTCGGACTTCAAGATGGAGTAGCAGCGCTTCCCAGGCCCCCCCCCCCCGAGGATGGTACATGAAAAGTAAGCGAAAACAATTTAGAAACACAGGAAAAAATGAATACACTGTATACCGTAAATGGCTATACTACATTCCTTACTTTATAATAACTATAGCATTAGGAGTTAAGCAGAACAAACGGGTTTGCCAAAGCAGCAGTGCAAGCACGGAGCATGTGAAAAACAAAGCGGACATTTTTAGCAATACTGCGCATGAGCGACAAGTTCCCTCCAGAACTGCGAGTGCGTCACATCACGTGGGTATGACCGACGCATGCGCAGACTAGTTTTCCCGCAAAGCAGCGACCATATTAGAAGCAAGCTTCATTACTTTTAGTAAACACATAGGCAAGCGTCTCTGGGACACCCCCGTGTAGTGTAAAAGTGCAATATTAATAAGACAAACATGTTGAATTAACTTATTAATGTTATTTGAGGTTCTTGATACAAGCAAGTCGCGTTACATGCGAATACTTGCTCCATACCCTACGCGTGGACACAAAGGGGCCAATTCACAAAGCCAGTTATTGTGGTATATCTGCCGTTCTGGCCAACACAATTAAAAGCTCGAGATGGGGATTTGGTCGGCAGGACGTGGGTTGCCACGAGAGTTTGTGGCCCCCTACAAACTTGTGAGCTTGTGGGAATTCTTAAACTCCTTTCTCACTCTGGAAACAGTTGGAGATTTACTCCAGCAAAGGGATAGAAAATTCCGCTTCCAGGCTGGGGAGGTAACTGGAACGCTGCCAGACTTTGCGGTGTGTAGTAGAAAATATTTCTCCAAGGGAAAAATGTTCTGACCAAGTTAAAAAAAACCGAAGAAATTGACATTTTCACGTCATCCTACATTTCCTTATTGTGGAGTTTCCCAATATGCATTTATACTGTTTGTGTAATTCCACATTGGTGAAATAGTAGATGTTACTTGACATTCTCAGTAATATGGCTGAAAAGCCAAAACTGGTGCAGTATTTCAGACACACAACTCTGAATGTTTGTGAAATCTCAGAATTTGTATATTTACGTCTGTGCATAAGAATATGTGTACTGTATAAATGTTTAACTTTTCATAGTGAACTGGGAAGCTGCATAGGTACAGATAGTAGGTTTGTTTACACCATTGGCTCCCGCACCCAACCATGATACTGAGAACCAAAGTGTTATTATTCGCACTAGCAGGGCTTTCAGGGGTTATAGATAGGCTACCACGTGTATAACACCTGTCCTGTGGGTAACTAGACATAATATCGAATTCAGGCCCACTTTGGGGTACTTTACCAAGACACTAACTCCTGCCCTGATACAGCCTTGCTAGCGCCCTTAGGCTCCCATGACTCTCGCATGGAACTATCCCTGGGGGAAGTGGAGGCGGCCCTAGAGCATTTATCGCTGGGGAAGGCGCCAGGTCTGGATAGGTTACCCGGGGATCTTTTCAGGCACCACCCGGACATCTGGGGCCCATACCTTCTCATCCTTTTTAATGCCATTCTAGGAGGTATGGCAATCCCCGGGTCCTGGCTGGGGGCAGAGATTGTTCCGATCCACAAGAAAGGATCCACTCTGCTCCCCGCCAATTACAGGCCTATTAGCCTAATAGATGTACCCCAAAAGCTCTTTGCGCGCCTCATCCTTAACCATCTCCTGGACTGGGTGGAGGACAACGACAACATGAGCCCCCTCCAGGCTGGCTTCAGAAAGAACACGTCGACCATGGACCAGATCTTCCGCCTCCTTCTCCTATATTGGAAGACGGTAACGTTAGAGGGAGGAAGGCTGTACATGGTCTTCGTGGATCTGAGGTCAGCCTTTGACCTAGTCCCTAGAGGAAAACTATGGGAGGTTTTGCAAAAGCTAGGAGTACCCCCCCACCTCCTTAGCATTATCATCAGGTTGCATGAGAACAACTATGCACAAGTGAGGTGTGGGAGGGATGGTAAGCTCTCGGGCAAATTCCCGGTCCGTCGAGGAGTCAGACAGGGCTGTGTCTTGGCGCCGACCCTGTTCTGTCTTTTCATTAACAGTGTCATTCAACATCTTGACACTGTTAAGGACAATGATGCTCCGCTTTTGGCAGGCAGGAGGGTCCCGGCAATAATGTTTGCTGATGATACCCTCCTGCTTTCCAAATCCCCCATGGGGATTCAGAGGATTGTGGATGGTTTTGGCCTTTTCTGTCGCAAACATGGGCTGGAGGTGAACACGGAAAAAACTAAGTTCATGATCTTCAACCCCCCTACCAAAACTAGACCCAATCCTAAACTGGGGGAAGTTAGTCTTGAGAGGGTCTCAACCTTTATATACTTGGGGGTAACACTCCAAGAAAACTTATCATGGGACTGCCAGATAGCGAGATCCAGGCTGAAACTATCCCAGCTATCGGGCGCACTCCTGAAGGTGGCTAATAAGTCCACCTTTAAGCCTGTAAGCCCGGCCCTGGAAACATACAGGTCCCAAGCGAAGGCAGCAGCCATGTATGGTAGTGAGTTGTGGGGACACAAAGCAGGGAAGGTTCTGGCAGGTGTGGAAAATAGTTTTCTGAGATGCTTACTTGCTCTCCCGCAAGGTACGCCACTCCTCCCCTTAAGACTCGACTTGGGCCTTCCCTCTATTGCTGAAGATCTCCAGTCGAAACCCGTGAAGTTTTGGCATCGGATATGGACCACCGAGGAACTGCATCACTACAGACAGGACCTTATTCATGTAATGAGGCTGAATGCTAACAGCAAAATTCCCTGGCTGGCTTTTATCAAGGCGGAACTGTTTAGCCTGAACTTGCCAGACTTATGGGATGATCCAGCCCAGGGCTGTCAAAGGATTACGCGTAAAACTCTTGCCCAGCTGTATAAAAACAAAAATCTCGCCGACATGGACAATGCTCATAAGAGTGGCACCTTGACGGGACGTTTTATGGAATCCAAAAATTCTTATGTTTTTGAACCCTTTATGGATTTTATTTTCCCTCTTTTGGCAAGGAAACTGTTCCTGCAATGGAGGCTTGGTACACTCCCCACCAAAGTATTCACCTTCAAATGGTCCTCAGGGGGTGACAAGCTTTGCCCATGCTGTAAAGCCCAGGATGAAGATGACCTACACATAATGTTTGTTTGCCACGCTTATCAGAGTCCCAGGAAGCGCTGGATAGCGCCGTTGTGTCGGAACCTGGGCTTCAGGAAGTACTTGCAGGCCTACAGGGTCATGAAAACTAACACTCTGGGCCATATTGTCTTTGCTGTTTCAAAATTCTTAATGGCAGCATGGATAATAAGGAAGAAAATGTCCCCCTGAACTGGTACTACCTTGCATTCCCTACCCCATGTGGGTCCAGTAGAATTTTTATATGTAAATATTGTGTTTTAAATATATGTATTGTATTTTATTGCATCTTTTATGGCCTATGTGGCCGAAATAAAGAATTTTTGGAATTGGAATTGGTTTGTTTACACCATTGGCTCCCGCACCCAACCATGATACTGAGAACCAAAGTGTTCTTATTCGCACTAGCAGGGCTTTCAGGGGTTATAGATAGGCTACCACGTGTATAACACCTGTCCTGTGGGTAACTAGACATAATATCGAATTCAAAATATAGAATAGCTATAATATCGAAGTAAAAATATCGAATGGGCACAATATAGTGGTGAAAAATATCGAATTGAAGGTAAGTGATATAAAATATCGATTTTTAAAATATAGAAAGTCAAAATATCGAAGTATATAATGTAGGTGTTAAAATATATCGAATTTTTAATAATATCGAATTTTATAAAGTGTTTTGTATGTTAGTATATGTGTGAAAAGTGTATTTATTTTTGTAATTTATTTTAAGTAATGAATTTTATGTTATTTAATTTTTGCGTAATTTAATTCTGTAGCGGTTTGTGGGTTTATAGGGGAATAGGGTGGGAAGTAATTTAATTATATTAAATTAAATATGACTTTTTAGAAATTACTAATTATTTTTTATTTAATTTTGCGTTTTAGTTCTGTAGCAGGTTGTGGGTTTATAGGGGAATGGGGTGGGAAGTAATTAAATTGTAATTAATTAAATATTTTTATTTATTTATTTGTAGTCATTTTGAATTTATTGTCAATTAATTTTTAATTGGTTATTAATTTTTATTAATTTATTATTTGATAATTATGTTAATTTTATTAATTTATTTTCCATAGCGGGTTGTGGGTTTATAGGGGAATAGGGTGGGAAGTAATTTAATTGTAATTAAGTAAATCATTTTTATTTATTTATTGGTATTGATTTTTAATTTATTGTTTATTAATTTTTAATTGGTAATAATTCATATTAATTGGTAATTCATTTGTATTAATTGATTAATTGATAATTACAATAATGTTATTAATTTATTTTCTGTAGCGGATTGTGGGTTTATAGGGGAATAGGGTGGGAAGTAATTTAATTGTAATTAATTACATATTAAAAATACTATTTGTGTATTGATAATTATTTTACTGTTAATTAATTATTAATTGTTATTCATTTTTATTATTAATTAGTTTTTGTTATTGAGAACTAATTAGTTGTTAATTATGAATAGGTAATTAATTGTAATAACTAATATTTATTTCTATTTCTAATTAATTAATTATTACATAATATTAAATTGGTAATTCATTTTAATAAATTTTTTATTGGTATTGATATTTAATTTATTTTTAATAATATATTAAATCTTTACTTTCGCTACTGTTAAACTCACTAGAGTGGGAATAGTAATTTTTACCCCAAGGCTATCCAACGCTTTCCCTTCTGTTGCACTTTCTGGAGTGGGAAAAGTAATTTTTACCCCTACGCTATCCAACGCTTTCCCTACGGTTGCACTCTCTGGAGTGGGAATAGTAATTTTTACCCTCCCGCTATCCAACGCTTTCCCTACTGTTGCAATCTCTGGAGTGGTAATAGTAATATTTACCCCTACGCTATCCAATACTTTCCCTACTGTTGCACTATCTGGTGGGGGAATAGTATTTTTTACCCCTACACTATCCAACGCTTTCCCTACTGTTGCACTCTCTGGAGGGGGAATAGTAATTTTTACCCTCCCGCTATCCAACGCTTTCCCTACTGTTGCACTCTCTGGAGTGGGAATAGTAATGTTTACCCCTACGCTATCCAACGCTTCCCTACTGTTGCACTCTCTGGAGTGGGAATAGTAATTTTTACCCCTACGCTATCCAACGGTTTCCCTACTGTTGCACTCACTGGAGTGGTAATAGTACATTTTACCCTCCCGCTATCCTACGGTAAAAATATTGTATATTTTTTATTAATATTACATTAATATATATATATATATATATATACTAGCAGCCCGCCCCAGCGTTGCCTGGGGTAGAAGGGGGCTGGGGGCTGCATTTCAGGTTTGAGTGCTCTCCCGCCCAGGCCCCCGCCCGCCACGACATTGTCTGTGTCCCGGACAATGTTGTGGCGGGCGGGGGCCGGGGCGGGAGAGCACGCAAACCTGAAATGCTGGCTTCCCCTACCCCCGCCTGCCCTGACATTCCCCAGCAGCCCGTGCCCCGCATGCCTGCCCCGACCCTGGCTGCCCCGGATTCTTACCTTGCCTCTGCTGCTCACACCACCGGTCCATATTTCTCCGCTTCGCTGCTCTGCCACTCACCACCTGTCCGCCGCCGCTCCTACCCGCGCCATATAAGCCTCTCCGCTCCGCCGATGGCCTCACTTCACCGCTCCTCCCCTGCACGCCATGTCAGCCGCTTCTGGGACGCTGCTCCTCCCCTGCTCCTGACGTGACGACGCACAGTCGCGGCCGGCGCTACTTTGGGGGAACTACTTTTTGTAAAAATGTAACTTTTTATATAACGTTTATTTTTAAAAATTTTAAAGCCTATGACCATCTACACACCCTGCCGATTTCAACGGTGTATCGGGTGTGTAGATTGGCGCTGTGGTTCCCGAGTTTACCTTGCCTAAAGGTGCAAGTTCTCTCTTTATAATAGTAGTATAGATATATGTATTAAAAACTTTTATTGTATTTTTTATAACTTAAATTAATTATTTAATAATTTTAAAGTTATTTAAGTATTTTTAAGTATGTTTTAGTTAATTATATTTATTATTTCATTAATTTTAAATTACTTTTAAGACATTAAAAAAATTCAATATTTTGACTAACAATATTTTTTACAACAATATTTTTGATTCAATATTTTTGTACTTACCTGTTTGTAGATAGGAATTCGATATTTTTGTATTCAATATTTTGTCATCGATATTTTGGTAAGTCTATATTTTTGTATTCAATATTATGTCAGTGATCCGTGCTGTGTGAGACTTCTCATTACGTAGCTTGGAGTGGTTGGATCCTAGGCAGTACTCCACAAACCTCCAGTGTTGATTGCTGTTGTCACAGTGCACAGGCAGGGTCCAAGGCTCTTTAAAGAATCTAATTGTCCAGTTACTTCCAGGAAGACAAGCATGCTAGTCCTATGCTCCCCTAGGAGGACATTTCAAACAAACCCTGTGAGCAGGACTGGATCAAAGAACTCTCATACATAATTTGGCCTGTGGCTTCCAGACTGATACTGTTATTTCTTAGTGTAATTCATGTGATGTTGGCAATACCAAGCCCCAAAGTGTTCCAGTGATTAAAGTCCCAGAAATAGACAAAGAAATGACTGGATTCACGTGCTACCATCTTTAATTGCGTGGTAAAGTATACTCTGGCAAATTGAAGCTCCCCGTCTGCTTTAGGGCTATTCTTAGTGAGCCTTTGTATGAGAAGAGAGAGAGAGGGAGAGAGAGTGAGTGTGTGTGTGTGTGTGTATATATATATATATATTTCCTACTGGCGGTCGCCAGTAGGTATATATAGTTAGGACCTAGTTACCTTAGGAAATTCCGAACATTCTATTGGGAATAACTTTGGCGTCGATTGAGGGATCTGCATGTAATTTCCCTTAAATTTGCCTCGCTGCGCTCCACTCCTTCCCTAAAAGTTTCGGTGAGATTCGTCAAGCGGGGGCCGAGAAAAAAGGGGGGTCCCAAAACGTGTTTTCCCCATGTTATTTTCCATAGGGACATTCTGACAAGGCTACAGCTCGAAAGGCTGAACAGAATTATACCAGATTTGGCAAAATGGTAGGGACTGGTATGCAGCAGTGCCTTTTGTATGTTTGGTGTAAATCACTCCAGTAGTTGGAATTTGAAATTTTTCAAATGGCATTTTCTATTGGACCTTTAGACACGGCTACAGCCCGAACGTCTGAACGGAATTACACCAAACTTGGCAAAGTGGTAGGGACAGGTATGCAGTAGTGCCTTATCTATATTTGGTGAAAATCCCTCCAGCAGTTGTTGAGAAAATGAATTTGAGCAAATTATATATCTATATGCGCTCAACATTCTATTGGGAATAACTTTGGCACCGATTGAGGAATCTGTGTGTAATTTTCCAGAATTTTGGCCATCTCCGCTCCGCTCCTTCCCTGAAAGTTTCAGGGGGATTCGTCAAGCGGGGGCCAAAAGGGGGGTCCGAAAACGTGTTTTCCCCATGTTAATTTCCATAGGGACCTTTAGACACGGCTACAGCCCGAACGGCTGAATGGAATTACACCAAACTTGGCAAAATGGTAGGGCCTGGTATGCAGATGTGCCTTTGCTATGTTTGGTGAAAATCCCTCCAGTAGTTGCTGAGAAAATTGAATTTGATCAAATTATATATCTATATGCGCTCACCTTACGCGTACGTGAGCGTACCGTACGCGTACGTGCGCGTACCGTACGCGTACGTGCGCGTACCCTTACGTGCGCGAGTGAGTTTCTGATTGGCTGG
>NW_028248379.1:0-17500 GCF_964263255.1 Lissotriton vulgaris | reverse complement strand
ATCGAGACACAAGAGGTGACATAAAAAAAGGGAGAAATGACTATAAGGGGGCAGGGTAGACCCCCTCCTGACCCCCTAGGTTTAATGTGGGGGCTAAAATAGGGTCCCGCGGGGCATTTTTAAAAAATATTTTTTTTCGATTTGCGCGGGGGGAGCGCCCGGTACGCGCTCCGGGAAGCGCACCGGGGAGCGAAGTACGGGGAAAATCCAGGACCTTCTTTATGAAGGCCTTGCAACAGTTTTGCGCCGCCTGTGCGTCACTTTTTGTGACGCACCAGCGGTGTAAAAAATGTGCATCGTTGCGCTATATTTAAAAAGTGACGCATCTAGGTAGATGGGTTATTTTTTAAAACCCTGCGCCACATTATACTTGCGTCAGGTATAATGTATGCAGAGGGGGCGCTCCCCCGCAAAAAGCTTGGTAATAGCGACGCAGTGAAATCTATGAGATTTCACTGCGTCACTTTTAGGATGCTGTTGTGTCAAAATCTTGCGTCTGCCTCACAGCAGGTGTAAGACTGACGCAAGACCTTTCACATGGTGCTTTCCCTATGTGAAAGGACGCATTACTGGAGTTGCGTTACTTTTGTGACGCAATTCACAAATGCGTCACTTTTGTGTTTACAGATATGTCAGAAATACTGACGTATCTGTAAGTCCTTGCGACATGATTCGTCATACATTAAATATGATACATCTGGAATGTCGTAAGGAGTGCGCACAGAAAAGTGACGCATTGCACCAGCAGTGTAAAAAAATGCGCCTCGTTGCGCTATATTTAAAAAGTGACGCATGTAGGTAGATGGGTTACTTTTTAAAACCCTGCGCCACATTATACCTGCGTCAGGTATAATGTATGCAGAGGGGGCGTTCCCCCGCAAAAAGCTTCGTAATAGCGACGGAGTGAAATCTATGAGATTTCACTGCGTCACTTTTAGGATGCTGTTGCGTCAAAATCTTGTACCTGCCTCACAGCAGGTGTAAGACTGATGCAAGACCTTTCACATGGTGCTTTCCCTATGTGAAAGGACGCATTACTGGAGTTGCGTTACTTTTGTGACACAATTCACAAATGCGTCACTTTTGAGTTTACAGATATGTCAGAAATACTGACGTATCTGTAACTCCTTGCGACATGATTCGTCATACATTAAATATGACACATCTGGAATGTCGTAAGGAGTGCGCACAGAAAAGTGACGCATCGCACCAGCAGTGTAAAAAATGCGCCTCGTTGCACTATATTTAAAAAGTGACGCATCTAGGTAGATGGGTCACTTTTTAAAACCCTGCGCCACATTATACCTGAGTCAGGTATAATGTATGCAGAGGGGGCGTTCCCCCGCAAAAAGCATCGTAATAGCGACGCAGTGAAATCTATGAGATTTCTCTGCGTCACTTTTAGGATGCTGTTGCGTCAAAATCTTGCGCCTGCCTCACAGCAGGTGTAAGACTGACGCAAGACCTTTCACATGGTGCTTTCCCTATGTGAAAGGATGCATTACTGGAGTTGCGTTACTTTTGTGACGCAATTCACAAATGCGTCACTTTTGTGTTTACAGATACGTCAGAAATACTGATGTATCTGTAACTCCTTGCGACATGATTCGTCATACATTAAATATGCCACATCTGGAATGTCGTAAGGAGTGCACACAGAAAAGTGACGCATCGCTGTTTTCACGCAGCGATGCGTCACTTTTCAAAAATGAGGCCTCCAGTTTATTCACTGTGTCACCTCTACGACCCTTTCTTGCGTCAATATGTCCCTTTTGCATACATTACACCTGACGTAGGAATAATGTGGCGCAGGGGTTTACAAAGTGACGTATTTACCTAGAAACGCCACTTTGTAAATATGAATAAATAAGGTGCATTTTTTATTGGACTAATGCGTCACAACAAGTGATGCTTTGGTGGCGTTAAAGTGACGCATGGCTTCATAAATGAGGCCTTCTGCCTTCAACTACAGCAATGCATCTTTTCTTATCCTTCCACACCCCTGTTCCTTTTCAACATTTTCTTTAAATATCAACATTCCCCATATTCACTCTTCTTCTCCTTACTTTCTTTCCTTACACTCACCTTCTTTCAGTCCTCCTACTTCACTTCATTTCTCCTCTCATACCTTTCTGTTCTTTCTTACTCATTCTCCTTTCCATTATCGATGCACTCTATTTCACTTACTCTTTTTTCTTTTTTTTTAGAATATAGCTCTTTGATGAGAATTTGAGGTAGTTCTGAAAAGAACTTTTGGTTTTCTTTTTTCTAAAGAGGAACAATAACAGGGAATGGAAACTGCTCAACAGGAGCTAAAAAAAGAAAAAAAATTAGGGGTGGGAAGAGCAGCGATGATTTTCTAATGCTCGAAACCATGAGCTGTACACTTTGTTCTCCAAAGGTAAGCAGTTGATTGCAGTATCTGCATCTGAGGGCACCATGGTTAAAAGCAGGTTGAATGTTCGGTACCAGCTCTTGTGATCTCCCCCTCCCAGAAGAAGTTGCTCCTCCGGTTGATGTAGAGGCCCCATCACTGGGAACCTCTTGTGCCAGAGCCCTGACACTTTCCCGGGCAAAATTCTGGGGGTGCTTCCTCTCCACATGTCGGATCATCGTATAGTTTCCAAAAGAGTACTTTTTTAAGGGGTTACCCCGCGACAGCACTTCTTTGCAGATCCTGCACTCCACTTTTGGAGCATTCACCTTTTTTTGATTAGGTGGGATTTAAAAAAATTTCCAAATAAAATGTTCCTTAACTTTTCGTTGAGGAGGCTCTTCATTAATGAATTCTGGTTCTTCCTCACTGCTGGATTGTCTGGCAGCCATGGTAAAACCAAGAAATAGCCAGGAGCAAAAAGGCAGGTCTTGCAGTCACAAAAGTGAAAGAAGAAGTGAAGGAAATGGGTGAGAATTTCATTCTTTGTAAAAAAAACTGTTAGCAACCAATGAAAAGTGTTATTTTAATGTCACATGACTTGACGCGCTGACGCTGTGCGCTCCGGAGCGCTTCCGGGTGCGCACATGCGGCGCGAACGTAGGCGCTTCCGGGGGCGCATACGCGGCGCGAACGTAGGCGCTTCCGAGGGCGCTTACGTTGCGCGCCGAAGTGACGTCATCATACTTTTACGGAAATGCATAATCATTTTCCTCACTTAAAAAATCTGCTTTTATTTGTATAGTAGGAAATGTTTTGCATTATTATTAACTTTTCATTCTTATTTTTTTCACGAACGAAAGTAGCGCTCTGGGTGCGCTTTCCGGAGAGCTTACCGGTGAGCTTACCGGAAAGCTTACCGGAGAGCTTACCGGAGAGCTTACCGGAGCGCGCACCCAGAGCGCCCCAGGAAAAAATGATATAAAAAAAACCTCAAAAATTAATAATTACACAAAACAGCAAATTGTAAAAAAAAACATAGGTTAGAAACTCGATATAGAAAGGAATTAGCATTTAAAAAACCTATGAAATTCACTGAAAAAAACATAGGTTTCACTCCAGTTATAGTTAGGAATTAGCATTTAAAAAACCTATTAAATTCACAGAAAAAACCATAGGTTTCACACCAGTTATAGTTAGCTGGAAATGTTATTGACATAAAACCATTGAAATTCCCACGTTATAGTTAGTTGGACTCACTATAACTTGCGCGCCTGCAATGCATTGCTGATGACGTCACATATTACATCACTCATGACATGGTCAGTGACATCACTCATGACATCACTCATGACACCATCCTTGTGAAAGAGTGACAGACCTCCTTTCAGTGTAATGTGAGCCTTGAAACACATATTCAAGAATAGTATTTAACATTTTCAAAAAAGTGGAGATTCCCATACCAGTTACAATAAACAATTCAGTAATTCCACCATCTATATACACATCCACTCATTCACAAACAGTTCTATATAGTCACTCATACATATACTCACTCATTATATGTAGTGATACACCTATACATCCTGTTACACACCGACAGTCATCCAAAAGTTACTCACACACATATTCACACATGCAAAAAAGTAATGAACATTCATTTATTTGCATATATAGCTATACACACACTACCACTTTACTTCTAAGAATACTTACACATACTTACTCTCTTAAACAATCACTTATATAAACACATACTAATTTAAACAGGAACTCTTATAATCTCTCACTCTCACATATACTCAGTTTCATAAATCAATACTCACATATACTAGATTAAAACATATGTTGTTACTGAAAAAGACAATAGTGAGACAGTCGTTTACTCACTAACATACACATATACACACTCATCCATCCATACAGTCCTGTACATATGCTGTCTTCAAAACACATACAAACAGTGAGTCAGTCACCAACCCATACAGCCACTTATACACAAAGTGAAACACTGATACATACATTTCAATATATAAAAGTTACTTGCTAATATATGTATTCACTAAGATACACTTAATAAGGCAGTTAACCAATCAATTTAAAAAAAACATTCATTAAAACACTTATTTAACCATTTATTCTTCCATCGTACTTTACAAATACATATAAAAAAAAAATCTTTTTCAGAAAGACACACATTCACTGGATGGTGTCATCAGTGATGTCATGAGTGATGTCACTGACCATGTCATCACCCCACACGCGCTCCCCTCCAAAGACTACATCCTTCTGGGAGACCTCAACTTCCACCTTGAAAAGATCAACGATCGCAACACCGCCACCCTCTTGGACAACCTCGCCAACCTCGGACTTAATCAACTGGTCACTTCCCCCACCCACATCGCAGGTCACACACTCGACCCCATCTTCACCTCCAGCAATCATGTCTCCTTCAGCCACACTACGGATCTCCTCTGGACTGACCACAGCTGCGTCCACTTCACCTACAACAAACCAAAACCCACCACCTACCTCCAACCAACCCTATAAAGAAACTGGAACAAAATCACCACAGAGCAGATCTCCACATCGCTCCTTCAAACCTCCCCAACCCTCTCTTCGAACGCCAACGAAGCCGCCTCCAACCTCACCCTTTGGCTTTCAAACACCGCCGACACCTTAGCACCATTGAAAAAACGTCAACACAAACTCGGCAACAAGAAGGCCTCATGGTTCAACGATGATCTCAGGAAGTCCAAGAAACTGTGCCGCTCCCTTGAAAAGGCCTGGAAAAAAGACCCATCCACCAGCAACAAGGACGCCTTCAAAAGCGCCACCCGTACACACCACCAACTGATCCGAAAAGCCAAGAAAGCAGCATTCAAAGATCGACTTGACAACAATGCCCACAACAGCAAGGAACTTTTCAACATCGTCAAGGAATTTTCCAACCCCTCGGCCAACTCCAACGACATCACCCCCTCTCAAACCCTCTGCGACTCACTAGCCTCTTTTTTCCACAACAAGATTGCTGACATCCACAACAGCTTTGACAACCAGCCCGGAAGCCAACCCACCCTACCATCTGCTGACCTTCTTCCCCCCGTTAACACCCTTAACGCCTGGAACCCAATCTCCACTGAGGACACCATCCGCCTGATGAATTCCATCCACTCAGGATCCCCCACAGACCCATGCCCTCACCACATCTTCAACAAAGCTGACTCCGTCATAGCTCCGCACCTCCGAGACGTCATCAACTGCTCCTTCAATTCCGCTACCTTCCCAGAAGACTGGAAACACGCTGAACTCACCGCCCTTCTGAAAAAACCAACTGCAGACCCCACCGAACTCAAAAACTACCGTCCCATCTCGCTTCTTCCATTCCCGGCCAAAGTCATCGAGAAAGCTGTCAACAACCAGCTCGCCACCTTCCTCGAAGCAAACAAATCACTCGACCCCTCTCAATCTGGCTTCCGAGCCAAACACAGCACTGAGACCGCCCTAATCGCAGCAACAGACGACATTCGAACTCTACTGGACAATGGAGACACAGTCGCCCTCATCCTCCTCGACCTCTCTGCAGCCTTCGACACAGTCTGCCACAACACCCTTTTACAACGCCTCAGAAACATCGGAATCCAAGGAAAGGCACTGGATTGGATCACCTCTTTCCTCACCGGAAGGACCCAGAGAGTCCGCCTCCCACCATTCAAGTCCGAGGCCTCTGAAATCATCTGCGGCGTACCACAAGGTTCCTCACTCAGTCCCACCCTCTTCAACGTATACATGAGCCCCCTCGCGGCCATCGCCCGCCAACACAACCTCAACATCATCTCTTACGCGGATGACACTCAACTGATCCTATCTCTCTCCAAGGACCCCAGCACCGCCAAAACTAACCTACACGAAGGAATGAAAGAAGTCGCCGAATGGATGAAACAAAGCCGTCTGAAACTGAACTCAGACAAAACAGAAGTCCTCATCTTAGGTAAATCCCCCTCTGCATGGGACGACTCCTGGTGGCCGGAAGCCCTCGGAAATGCACCCATCCCGACAGACCACGCACGGAACCTTGGCGTCATCCTGGATTCCTCACTCTCAATGAACAGACAAGTCAGCGCCGTATCCTCTTCCTGCTTTAACATCCTTCGCATGCTCAAAAAAACATTTCGATGGATCCCCTCCGAAACAAGGAAAACAGTCACCCACGCTCTAGTCACGAGCCGACTGGACTACGGAAACACCCTCTACGCAGGTACCACCGCCAAACTCCAGAAAAAACTACAACGAATCCAAAACGCCTCAGCCAGGCTCATATTAGACATCCCACGCAACGAACACATCTCTGGTCACCTTAAAGACCTCCACTGGCTACCAGTCAATAAGAGGATTACCTTCCGACTGCTTACCCACGCACACAAATCACTCTACGACATCGGACCAGATTGCCTCAACTCTCGACTGTCCTTCTACACCCCCTCCCGCCAACTTCGCTCTTCCAGCCAAGCCCTCGCCACTGTACCTCGCATCAACAAGTCCACCATGGGGGGCAGATCCTTCTCATACCTAGCTGCGAAAACATGGAACTCCCTCCCCGCTTACCTTCGCCTCACCCAAAATCACCTAGCGTTCAGAAAGCAGCTTAAAACGTGGATATTTGACAAATAATCCTCCCCCCTTCCTTAGCGCCTTGAAACCCTCCGGGTATGTAGTGCGCTATATAAATGTTTTGACTTGACTTGACTTGTCATGAGTGATGTAATATGTGACGTCATCAGCAGTGCATTGCAGGCGCGCAAGTTATAGTGAGTCCAACTAACTATAACATGGGAATTTCAATGGTTTTATGTCAATAACATTTCCAGCTAACTATAACTGGTGTGAAACCTATGGTTTTTTCAGTGAATATATATATATATACACACACACACACTCTTTCACTGGAGAGTGCATGCTAGTGGAACAATACGTTTGCAGTGTGTTCTCCATGGTTTGTTTTTGTCCCGCCCTATGATTAAGGTAAACGCGTCAGGGACTGATAAATTATTTGACAAAGAGTGCGCTGTTTTCTAAATAAAAAATTCTGTTGAACTCTCTCCCATAGGAGTGCTGTCCTTAAGCTCTGGGGCAACTTTGGAGAATGTAAATATGCGGCGGCCTCGGCCGCGGAGGATTGCACCGCCTGGCTCAATGATTTCAGGACTGCGGGCTGTAATGGAATGGCAGCCCGATCGCAGCACAGAGGAGAAGGATAAGTTACTTACCTGTTATCCTAGTTCTCTTCCAGGGGTATACTCATCAAAGTCATAAGCACTGAATAGTCCCGCCCACGTGCGGGACCATGGAACAATAGCCAATAATATGCATATATCTACATATATATATAAATACACCTAAACAAACCCATATATATATAGATAATGCATATACACATAAATATGCAGCCTGAAAAACACCATACTAGGCTAAAAAAATCTGCCATTATTGCATGTAACACTTTTACATTTGCTAAATAAAGACATATATAATACATTATATGATAATGTAAAGAAGAAACACTGCCCTGGGTTTCTTTGAAACACACAACCTTTATTTTCAAAGGTAAAAACAGGCAGGATCATAGAGGCAGCTTTAGCCTAGATAGGCTGCATAGTAACAACTGAAAAACTTGGCGCCGTGCCTTTAAGACCTCCATGAACCTCCAGGCTCCCATCATGCACCACAGGTGACAGTTAGGTCAGTTCTTTTTGGACGGCGTATAACAGTGTAATCACAGCATGGGTAACATAGAAAAAATAGATAGTCCTGGTATTCGCCCGGGGAGGAGGGTGGGTTGCTTATGACTTTGATGAGTATGCCCCTGGAAGAGAACTAGGATTACAGGTAAGTAACTTATCCTTCTCTTCCAGGGGATACTCATCAATAGTCATAAGCACTGAATAGAATAGCAAGCCCATCCCATACCCTGCAGACGAATACCAGTCTCTCTAAAACAGTATACTAATAAACATTACCCAAATAAATTCCTCAGGGATGCTTGACCAACTTGAGCATCCGCCTGAGTATCAGAATCAAGGCAGTAGTGGCGGGCAAAGGTATGGACTGAACGCCACGTAGTTGCCTTACAAATTTCATGAATAGGAAAAATTTTAAGCATTGCTATCGTAGCAGCTTTTCCTCTAGTGGAATGCACTCTCGGCTTGCCCGGGAGCTGCTTCCGTGCCAACTGATAAGTTACATAATGCATGACACAATCCATCTAGAAATGGACCTCTTAGATGCAGACAAGCCTGTATTCAGAGGGCCATAGTTCACAAACAAATGATCAGACTTTCGAACACTCTTGGTCTTGTCAAGATAAAATTTAAGCACTCTTTTTAGGTCCAAAGAGTGTAGCGCTTTCTCAGCTGGAGTGTTCGGATTAGCAAAAAACGTAGGCAGTGTAACTGACTGGTTAATGTGAAAATCCGAGATTACTTTAGGAAGGAATCTCAGATGAGTGCGAAGTACCACTCTATTCGCATGGAAAACGAGATAAGGTTCTGTAGAAGAAAAAGCCTGTATCTCGCTCACCCTGCACGCAGAAGTCATAGCTACTAAAAAGGCCACCTTCCACGACAGATGTTGAAGGGACGCCTTATGAATAGGTTCGAATGGAGGGCCCATCAATTTTGACAAAACCACATTCAACTCCCACGGTGGATAGGGAGCCCTCACCGGAGGGTAAACTTTCTTGAGACCCTCCAGAAAATCCTTTACCACTGGCATCTGAAAGAAAGAAACCTGAGTGGGTGACTTTCGATATGCTGTTATTGCTGCCAGATGGACCTTTATAGACGAATACTGCAAACCTGATTTGTCCAAAGAAAGTAAGTATGGTAACAGTACCTGTTCTTGACCTCGAATCGGGTCATGACCTCCAGCAACACACCACATGAAAAACCGCTTCCACTTGAAAGCATACGACTTTCTTGTAGAAGCTCTCCTCGCCTCTCTCAAAATGTGCATACAGTCCTGCGAGAGGCCTAAGTGCCCATATCGGACGAACTCAGGAGCCATACTGCTAGCTTCAGGGTCGGCAGGTTGGGATGGAACAGTCTGCCGTTCTCTCTGGTCAGTAGATCCAGACAGCAAGGTAGCCTCCTGTGCGGTACTTTGGACAGATACAGGAGATCCGGGTACCACCGTTGGCGTGGCCAATCCGGAGCCACCAGGATCATGTCAGTCTTGGACTTGTACAGTTTCTTGATCACCAAGGGAATGAGTGGAATCGGTGGAAAAGAGTAGAGTAATGCCTCTGACCAGTCCATCCATAGAGCATTCCCCTTGGACCCTCGTTGTGGGTATCTGGACGCGAAGAGGCAGCATTTTGCGTTTTCGGCGTCCGCAAAAAGATCGATTTCTGGTGTCCCCCATGCCTGGAAGACATCTTTTATTACTTCTTCTTCTAAGACCCAGTCGTGTGCTTCAGCAAAGTGTCTGCTTAGGTCGTCCACTTGGATGTTGAGGACACCTGGCAGATGGACCGCCGATATGCTCATACCCCAAGCCAGAAGCCACTTCCAGATTGCTTGCGCTTCGAGCAACAGAGGCCTGGATCTCGTTCCGCCCTGCTTGTTCAGATAGTACATCGTTGTTGTATTGTCCATCTGAACAAGCAGGGAGGATGTCTTGATCGCTGGAACGAAAGCCTTGAGAGCTAGGTGGACCGCTCTGAGTTCCAACATGTTTATGTGATACAGTCTTTCTTTCTCCGACCAAACTCCTTGAATTTGAAGCGATCCCAGATGAGCGCCCCATCCCTGAAGGGACGCATCCGTCACCAGTGACTGTCTAGGCATGTCCTCCTGGAAAGGGACTCCTACTACCAGATGACTCCGCTGCATCCACCATCAGATAGAGATCTGTAATGACCAGGGTAGTGACAGTTTGTCCTCCCAACGATTTGAAAACTGGGACCACTGGTCCTCCAGAGACTGTTGCAGAGGTCTTATGTACAGCCTGGCGTTTGGAACAAGGAAAATGCATGACGCCATGGACCCCAGAAGAGACGAGATCTGCCTGACCAAGGGACAAGGATTCTTCAGTATCATTTGACACTTGAGGAGAATAGAGGATAGTCTCTCCTCCGAAGGATACGCTTTTGCGTCCTTTGAATCCAGAAGTGTGCCCAGGTAGTGTATCCTCTGTGTTGGATTGAGGATAGACTTCTTAAAGTTCACGTGCAGGCCCAGTCTCCGCAGCTGAAGTATGCAGAACGTGAGATGTTTTTGAAGCAGAGCTGGGGACGCACTCTTTAGCAGCCAATCGTCTAGGTAGGGATAGACGAAAAAAATGTTTTTCCTCCTCAGAAAAGCAGCTACGACTGCCATGCACTTTGAAAACGTGCTAGGAGCTGACTTTAGCCCGAAGGGCAGGACTGGAAGTGGCTTGTTTGGATGCAAAACCTTAGAAACTTCCGATGCTTTGGGGCGATGGGGATGTGGAAATAGGCATCTTGAAGATCTACGGAGCACATCCAGTCCCCTTGATGCAGAAGTGG
Organism: Lissotriton vulgaris; assembly: GCF_964263255.1. NCBI lineage: Eukaryota > Metazoa > Chordata > Amphibia > Caudata > Salamandridae > Lissotriton > Lissotriton vulgaris. Next base: position 6,581 of record NW_028248379.1, on the reverse strand, counting down.
AATTATTTGATGTAACGCCAACAGTCTGAACTTTTCTTGCCAAATGAACTGGTTGAGGCGCCTGAGATCTAGTATGGGCCTGAACTCCTTGTTTGGACCTTTCTTTGGAACTAGAAAGTATCGGGAGTAAATGCCTTGCCGACGCTGTGTCTTTGGGACCTCCTTGATGGCATTCTTTAAGATCAAGGCAGACACTTCCTGTCTCAAAAGATGTATACGTATACGATGGGTCACAGACTTTTGAGGAGGAATGGAAGGCGGAGGGGACTTGAATCTGATGGCATATCCATTCTTTACAATATTCAGAACCCATTTGTCTAGTGTGATGTTTGTCCACTCTTCCAGGCAAAAATGAACACTTCCCCCCACCGGAGTGGGTAACGGGCTCAGGGGAAGCAAAAGCTCACTGTTTTTGTTGCTGCTGCTTGTTTCCAGATGCAGACTACCTGGAAATGCCACCTCGTCCTTGACCAGGACGACGCTGGGAGAACTGAGATCTTCCCTGATTCTGCTGAACGACCAATGAGGGGTTTGAACCCTTTGCTGGTTCTGTCTCCTGTCGTACAGATGGTATTTTTTCTTAAAATCCTTCCTTTTCTCAAGACCAACAGCTCTCACTGTATCAAGTTCCGTTTTCATACGTGACATCTCATCATCAGCATGAGATCCAAACAGTGATTTTCCGTTAAAAGGCAGGTTAAGAATTTGTTATTGTGCCTCAGGCTTAAGACCAGTGAGCCTCAACCAAGCGGAGCGCCTGGCGCATAGTCCATGGGCGTAACAATGCGTAGACAAGTCAGAAGCATCAGCAGCTGCACTAATCACCTGGTTAGCTACTAGCCCACCTTCATGTAATATCTCCAGAAAATCGTGGAAGCTTCTCTGCGAAACGAGACATGGAGACCCATAGGGCACGGTCATAGCGCCCCAGCAAAGCTGAAGTGCTAGCGACTTTCATGTAGGAAGCAGAGGTGGCACACATTCTCTTTCCTACTGAGTCCATAGCCTTACTGTCTTTATCCGGCGGCACAGAAGATGACGCCGCTCCTGTTTGATTCTTACGTGCTGCTGAGACAATTACAGAATCCGGTGTTGGCTCAGCCCTCAGAAAGAACGGATCATTGTCCGGTGCTTTATATTTCTTAGCGATCCGAGAAGGACCCGCTCCCAATGCTGCTGGAGTTAAGAACTTGTGTTCCGTTGGCTCCAACAGACCTGGCACCAGAGAAAGTAAGGGCCTTGACGATAGCTTTTGGTGCAAAGTCTCGAAAATGACCGTTGTCTTGGTGGTAGAGACCGGCATTTCGATATTAAGTTTAGCTGCTCCCAGACAGAGAACTTCATTAAATGTAATCACGTCATCAATCGGTAAAATCCTACTTGGAGGAGTTGATGACAGTGTCGGCGAATAGCCTCTTTTCGAATTTGTAGACCTTGTAGAGGATCTAGTATCACAGCTTTTCGAAGAATGGTGACGTGATGATCTAGGCGAAGGAGAAGACCGCCTCCTCACTGATGGAGACTTTCTCAGAGGGGTACCCTCACGTCTTCTTGGAGAGTGCACCGACGGTCTTTGAGGAGATCTTGATCTTGCAGCAGATCTTGCAGACACAGGAGACCTGGATTTAGACCTTGGAAGATTTATTTTCCTTATCTTCCAGTCTCTAATATCACCCAACCAGCGTGGCGAGATATTTGTTGCCGGCTGAACAGGTGAAGGTGCTCTCAAGGGCTCTGGAGAGATTTTCACAATCTGTAGTTCAGAGGAGGAAGAAGAACTCCCAGAAGACACAGTATGAGCTGTAGATCGGTCCTTAGACACTGTCCTAGGCTTCTTAGGTGCAGGAGACGCTGACGACGACCTCCTCGAGGATGATCTCCTCAATGGCGATATCCTTGTCGGCGTTGATTTCCTCGGCGTTGATTTCCTAGGCGCCGATTTCCTCGACGTCGATTTCCTCGGCGGCGATTCCCTCGGCGGCGATTCCCTCGGCGGCGATTCCCTCGGCGGCGATTTCCTCTGCGACGATTTCCTCGGCGGCGATCTCCTCTGCGTCGATTCCCTCGATGGCGATGGTCTCCTAGGCGTTGACGCAATGCGCCTCGACGGCGATGGATTTCTTGACGTCGTGTGCCTCGACGCCACCTGGCTTGGACTCTTTGACGTCGAAACCTCTGCTGGCCGGTTCGACGTCGACGTCATGGCACCTCTCGACGACGACCTTGACTTATGTTCCGAGCCTCGCGGCAGCGACCGCCGACGTCGATGACACGACGTCGAGTCCCGCCTTCTTGCAGTCGTAGGCGAGCCGGACCTGGACCGTCTACGCTCATGTCTCTTCTCACCTTGCTTCGACGGCGTGATCTTCTTCGACGGCGAAGGATGCCTCGACGTCGACGGTCATCGCAATGGTGATTTCGATGCCGATTTTGAACACAGAGGTACGTTAGAAGAAGATATGTCCCTCGGTGTAGTAGGAGACCGATGTTTTCTCTTCTTCCCTTTGTCTTTGCACTCTTTGTGTGAAGAAGGCCTCTTGGAATAAACATCTTCTCTTCTGCTCACAGTTTCTCCTCTGTCATACAGGGACTGAAGCCTGCTCTTCTCCCTCTCCTTGAGAGTTCGGTTAGACAACATGCTGCAGTGGTAGCAGAGTTCTGGCTTGTGAGAAGATGGTAAACAAGCTACACAGACCGAATGATGGTCTGACTTGGCCATTTTTTTACCACAGGCCGGACACTTAACAAACAAGGCCGGCATTATGACTGGAAAAATAGTCAAAAACCAGGAGAAGATTGCTGAATTAGTCAAACAATGACTAAAGACGTCGAGTAAAGACGAAAAAATTTGAGAAATACCAGAATAAAGTGATAAAATATCACAAACTGGCGAGCTCAATGCTCCAGGATCCTCACAGAAGGAGCCGGAAAAAAGAACTGACCTAACTGTCACCTGTGGTGCATGATGGGAGCCTGGAGGCTCATGGAGGTCTTAAAGGCACTGCGCCAAGTTTTTCAGTTGTTACTATGCAGCCTATCTAGGCTAAAGCTGCCTCTATGATCCTGCCTGTTTTTACCTTTGAAAATAAAGGTTGTGTGTTTCAAAGAAACCCAGGGCAGTGTTTCTTCTTTACATTATCATATAATGTATTATATATGTCTTTATTTAGCCAATGTAAAAGTGTTACATGCAATAATGGCAGTTTTTTTAGCCTAGTATGGTGTTTTTCATGCTGCATATTTATGTGTATATGCATTATCTATATATATATATGGGTTTGTTTAGGTGTATTTATATATATATGTAGATATATGCATATTATTGGCTATTGCTCCGGGGTCCCGCACGTGGGGGGGACTATTCAGTGCTTATGACTATTGATGAGTATCCCCTGGAAGAGAAATTGATTAAAAACTGCACATCCTTTCTCGAGGCCCACGGGAGGGTTGTAAACATTGTGAGAACATTGGGCATGAGGTAACTTTGGACAAATGCATGGACCCTACTGAGGGAAATATCGGCACTGCAACATCCAGCATGCTATTCACTGAAGAGTGTGTGCTAGTGGAACAATATGTTTGCCGTGTATTCTCCATGGTTTGTTTTTGCCCCGCCCTATGATTAATGTGAAGTGTCACCGAAACGTGTCAGGGACTGATAATTCATTGAGTAAGGGTTCGCTGTTTTTTTAATAAAAAATTATTTTGAACTCTCTCCTGTAAGAGTGGCGTCTTTGAGCTCTGGGGCAACTTTAGAGAATGTGTGTGTGTGGTGTGTGTGTGTGTGTGTGTATGTGAAGGGGGTGTGGGTGCGTGTGTGTGTGTGTACACACACACCCCCCCAACAAGTTGTTATCGCGCTAATATGATTAAAGAATTGTTACCTCATGCTTGGAAGAATGAACTGTTGAATATTGAACAGACAGGTTTTCAAAGTCTTATAGAAGATTGAGAATTGCCAAATATTTCTCAGCAGGGGTAGCAAAGAATTCCAAAGGGTGGGTTCCAGCACCAAATAGAAGCTGGAATTTGAATTTGAATTTAAATTGAATTGAATTTAAAATACTTGTAAAGCGCTACATTCACCATGCGGTTTCTTGGCGCTATGGAGGCTAAAATAGCAGAGGAGAGGCAGTAGGTGCTGGTGCAAATAAAGAAAAATATGAGGACAGTTTACAGAGGGAAGGCCTGATTGAATAGGAAAGTTTTGAGGTCTTTACGGAAAAGAGGGTAGTGCTTGGCCAACCGTAGGTGGTCGGGGAGGGAGTTCCAAAAAGAGGGTGCCAAAAAAGAGAAGTTGGCCCCTCCCCACTTTTTGCGCTTGTAGCAGGGTACCTGCAGAAGTGATTGAGATGATGAACGAAGCTCTCTAGCGGGGATATACTCCCTTATCAAAGAGGCAATGAAGGCGGGAGCTGAGCCCTGGCGCACCTGGAAGACCATACAACCTGTTTTGAAAAGGGATCGCTCCCTGACAGGCAGCCAGTGGAGCGCCTTCAATAAAGAGGTTGAGTGGTGAGAGCGGGAAAGGCCGTACACTAATCGGACCGCCTGGTTTTGGACCAGTTGGAGCTTCCGTAGGCTGTACGCCGGAATGCCGTTGTACAGGGCATTAGCGTAATCCAGCCGGGAGATCACCAAGGCGGACATGATCAGTTTAAGTGCCAGGGGAGAAAAGAAGCGAGAAACAGCGCGAATAGTGCGAAGAGTAAGAAAGCAGGAAGAAACAACAGAGCTAATTTGTGAGTGGAGGGTAAGATGATTGTTAATTTTGATGCCTAAGGTCTTGACTGAGGGAGAGGGAGTGGGAGGGGGACCAAAGGAAGAAGGCCAAAATAAAGAGTTCCAGGGACTGGAAGAACCACCCGTGAGAACCAACTCAGTTTTATCCGAGCTGAACTTCAGATGGTTGTGGTTCATCCAGTCCCTAATAAAAATCATAGTAGTCTGAAAGTTGGAAATAAAATGGGAAGAAGAAGATAGATTAAAGATGAGCTGGAGGTCATCCGCATAATTATAAACGGTGACCTCCAGCTGCTGGAGCGCAAAGATTAGGGGATAGATATAAAGATTGAACAAAAGAGGAGAGGGAGAAGAACCCTGGGGAACACCACATGTGACCTTAAGTGGGGTGGCCGAGAAATCCCCCAACCGGACCGCCTGGGTGCGGTCCTTCAGGAAGGACGATAGCCAGACCAAGGCCGAGCCCCCGATTCCCGCCGCTCTGACACGTGAAAGCAAGATGGAATGGTCCACCGTGTCAAAAGCGGCGGAGAGATCGAGGAGCACCAGGGCCTGGTGTTTGTTTTGGTCCATGCCCTCCCTGAGGTTGTCCAGGACCGACACCACGACGGACTCTGTAGAGTGCCTAGGCCGGAAGCCTGCCTGGCGAGACGCTAGGCCCCCATTCACTTCTACATGGGCGCTGAGTACCGATGTTACGTGGCGCTCAAGCACCTTGCCCAAATAGGGCAACAGTGAAATAAGGCGATAGTTAACTGGGGCGGAAGGATCCGCACCAGGCTTCTTCAGGATAGGCACTATTGTGGCAGATTTAAGTGCTGGGATCACAACCCCCTGGGCAAGGGAACTGTTAAGAAAAGTAATCGGGGGCTTAGTGCAGACAGAGTAAATCTGTTGGAGAATACGGGCCGGGCAAATGTCCGCCGGGGAGCCTGACTTTACTTTAGGAAGTATTGCCAAGAACACTTCTTCGGTGAGAGGGGGGATCGAAGAAAGGCAGCACTGGGCAGTCGGGGGAAGGGGTTCAACAAAAGTAAGGGAGGGGAGTGGAATATTGGCTTTGATGTTAATAATTTTTTCCAAAAAATAAGAATTCAAAGAGTCACATAAGGACTGGGTAGGGGGAGGTTTAAGTGTAGCCCTGTCAGAGAAGGCCAGGTTGTGAATAATTGTAAAAATCTCCCTGGGTTTATTCTCCGCCACCAAAATTCTTGCTGAGAAGTAGGCAGTTTTGGCGCCTAGTATGGCTCTTTTATAGTCACCTAATAGTGTGGTGTAGTGGGTTTTCAGTAAAGGACAATAGTCCCTTCTCCATTGCCTCTCAGCCCGCTGAAGCGTCAGCTTTTTTGCCTTCAGATCTTCACTGAACCACCGATTTGACTCCTTAGGCCGTCTAGTTGAAATCCGACGTAGGGGGGCTACCGAGTCACAGCCTCCAGCAAGCCAGGTGTTAATGGAGGTGGCTTGAGATGAGGAAGATAAGCCCGCCAGGTTAGGTGAAGAGTTCAGGAGGGAAGATGATAACAGAGGGAGGTCGACGCGGTTCCAATTCCGCGCCCAGGTGTTTTTAACAAGCGGGACCTTTGCTACAGGGTTATGGTGGAGGGAGAAGGAGATTAGAGCGTGATCTGACCAGGGACATGGGGACACGGACATAGAAGAAACGGAAATATTAAGAGACCAGACCTGGTCTAGCACATGTCCGTGTATGTGCGTGGGGACTTGTATGTGAGAAACAAAATTCAGGGATTGAAGTGATTCTGTAAACTGCTTAGAGGAAGTGCACTCAAAGGGGTCCGTGGGCCAATAATTAAAGTCCCCTAACACTAGGACTTCCT